>NC_037682.1:121245513-121428431 GCF_003255815.1 Theropithecus gelada | reverse complement strand
AGTCTCGCTGTGTCGCCCAGGCTGGAGTGCAGTGGCCGGATCTCAGCTCACTGCAAGCTCTGCCTCCCGGGTTCACGCCATTCTCCGGCCTCAGCCTCCCGAGTAGCTGGGACTACAGGCGCCCGCCACCTCGCCCGGCTAGTTTTTTGTATTTCTTAATAGAGACGGGGTTTCACCGTGTTAGCCAGGATGGTCTCGATCTCCTGACCTCGTGATCCGCCCGTCTCGGCCTCCCAAAGTGCTGGGATTACAGGCTTGAGCCACCGCGCCCGGCCTAATTTTTTGTATTTTTGGTAGAAATGGGGTTTCACCATGTTGTCCAGGTTGGTCTCAAACTCCTGACCTCAGGCAGTCCCCCTGCCTGGGCCTCCCAAAGTGCCAAAGTGCTGGGATTACAGGCGTGAGCCACTGTGCCCAGCCTTCACAAGGATTTCTCTACAGCGTGTGATGCTGTTTGATAGCATGTTACTTTCAGAAGAACTTCTTTCAAAATTAGTTGATTGCTGGGTGTAGTAGTTCAAACCTGTAATCTCAGCACTTTGGGATGCTGAGGCCAGGAGTTCGAGACCAGCCTGGGCAACATAGGGACACCCCCATCTCTACCCAAAAAAAAAAAAGTAAAAATTAGCCAGGCGTGGTGGTACACCCCGTAGTCCGAGATACTTGAGTGGCTAAGACAAGAGGATTGCTTGATCCTAGGAGTTCAAGGCTACACAGTGAGCCATGATCATGCCACTGTACACCAGCCTGGGTGACAGAGTGAGACCCTGCCTCTAAAGAAAAAATTGTAATCTTACCTAGCTCTTCTGGATAACTTGCAGCTTTGACATTAGCACTTGCAGCTTTACCTTGCACTTTTATGTTATGAAGATGGCTTTTTTCCTTCAACCTCATGAACCAACCAACCTCTGCCAGCTTTTCTGAATTTGTTTTAGAGGCAGGGTCTCACTCTGTCACCCAGGCTGGTGTACAGTGGCTTGATATCAGCTCACTGTAACCTCTGCTTCCCAAGCTCATGAAATCCTCCAGCCTCAGCCTCCCGAGTAGCTGGAACTACAGGCATGTGACACCACGCCAAGCTAATTTTTGTATTTTTTGTATAGATGGTGTTTCACCCTGTCGCCAGGCTGGTCTTGAACTCTTGAGCTCAAGCCATCCACCCACCTCAGCCTCCTAAAGTACTGGGATTATAGGGTGAGGTGCTGTGCCCAGCTAAAAAAAAGTTTTAATTAAAATTTTTTTAATTGGAGTTGATCCTCTCAAACCCTGCCACTGCTTTATCAACAAGGTTTATGTCGTTTTCTAAATCCTTTATTGTCATTTCAACAGTGTTCCTAGTTTCTTCACCAGGAGTAGACTCCATCTCAAGAAACCACCGTCTTTGCTTATCCACTCCTTATCTGTTCAAGTTTTATCATGAGATTGCAGCAATTCAGGCTCCTCCATTTTGAATTCTAGTTCTCTTACAGTTTCCAACACATCTGTAGTTACTTCCTCCAAGAAAGTCTTGAAGTCATCATGAAGGCTGGAATCAGTTTCGTCCAAACTCCTGTTAATGTTGATATTTTGACCTCCTCCCATGAATCTCAGTCTTAATGGCATCTACAATGATGAATCTTTTCCAGAAAGTTTTCACTTTGCTTTGTGCAGATCCATCAGCAGAATCTGTGGCAGCTCTAGCCTTTTGAAATGTGTTTCTTAAATAATAAGACTTGAAAATCAAAATGACTCCCTGATCTATAGGCTGCAGAATGGATGTTATATTAGCAGCCGTGAAAGCAACATCAATCATGTACCTCCTTATCAGAGCTCCTCAATGACGAGATGCACTGTTGGAAAGCAGTAATATACTGAACGCAATCTTGTAAGCAGTAGGTCTCAACAGTGGGCTTTTAAAACATGCAGTAATCCATGCTGTAAGTAGATGTGCTGTCATCAGGCTGTGTTGTTTCACTTATAGAGCACGGCAGAATAGATTGAGCCTAATCATTAAGGGGTCTAGGATTTTCAGAATAGTAAATGAATATTGGCTTCCAGTTAAGTTACCAGCTGCATTAGCCACTTACAAGAGAGGCATCCTGTTCTTTGAAGCTTTGAAGCCAGGCATTGACTTCTCTCTAGTTGTGAAAGTCTCTTTCCAGTGTAAGGCTGTGTTGTCTACATTGAAAACCTGTTGTTTAGTGTAGCCACCTTCATCAGTGATCTTAGCTAGCTCTTCTGGATAACTTGTTGCAGCTTCAACCTCAGCACTTGCGGCTTCACCTTGCACTGTTATGTTATGGAGATGGCTTCTTTCCTTCAACCTCATGAATCAACCTCTGCTAGCTTCCAACTTTTCTTCTGCAGCTTCCTCATCCCTGTCAGCCTTCATAGAATTGAAGAGAGTTAATGGCCTTGCCCTGGATTAGGCTTTGATTTAAAGGAGTATTGTGGTTGGTATCGTCTTCTGTCCACACTAGGCAAACTTTCTCCATGTCAGCAATAAGGCTGTTTTACTTTCTCATCATTTGTGCGTGCACTGGAGTAGCACTTTTAATTTCCTTTAAGAATATGTACTTTGCTATCACAGGTTGGCTAGCTGTTTGATATAAAAGGTCTAGCTTTCAGGCGCTCTCTGAGCTCTCAACATGCCTTCCTCACTAAACTTAATAATTTCTAGCATTTCATTTAAAGTGAAAAACGTGAGATAGGTGGATCACTTGAGGTCAGGAGTTCGAGACCAGGCTGGCCAACATGGTGAAACCCCCTCTCTACTAAAACTACAAAAATTAACTGGGGTTTGTGGTGCACACCTGTAATTCAAGCTACTCTGTAAGCTGAAAGGAGAATTGCTTGAATCTGGGACGTGGAGGTTGCAGTGAGCCAAGATTGTGTCACTGCACTCTAGCCTGGGTGACAGAGCAAAATTCTGTCTCAAAACATAAAAAAAACAGAGTGAGAAATGTGCAACTCTTACTTTCACATAGTCATTTAGAGGCCAGTAGGGTTATTAATTGGTCTAATTTCAGTATCCTTGTTTTTCATGGAATAGGGATACCTGAGGAGGAGGAGAGAGATGGGGGACTGACTAGTGGGTAAATCAGTCATAACGCACACAACATTAAGTTCACTGTCTTACATGGGTGCAGTTGGTGGTACCCCAAAACAATTACAGTAGTAACATCAAAGATTACTGATCACAGATCACCATAACAGATATAATTATAATGAAAAAGTTTGAAATACTGCAAGAATTACCAAAATGTGACACAAACGTGAAGTGAGCACAAGCTGGTGGAAACTGGCACCAGTAGACTTGCTGACGCAGGGTTGCCACAAATTTCCAATTTGTAAAAAAGACAGTATCTGCAAAGTTCAATAAAGCAAAGTGCAAGAAGATGAAGTATGTCTGTGTATCCAAAATATATTTGTCCGTATAAGTTTGTGTTGGGGAGCATATCTTGGGCCTGAGTTTCCGCAGACATATTGGGAAATGCATGTGATAAATACCTGGTATGGAATGTATTTCCTCATTATCACCTTCTTCTCATCCCGTGCTTCTAAGTAGATCAGAATTCGTACCGTATATGTGAACAGGCATGACTTATAGGAGGTATTCTTGAGCCATTTTATTTGTTCTGTGGAGTTAGTTCTCCCTCCATCTTCCTGGAGAGTAAGTCTTAATAACTGTTCTGATCACTTTCAGGAAATACCAACAATCTTTTCAAGAACTAATAAACTTAGAGTGAAAGCTTTCCCTCCTTTCCCACCTCAGGCCTACTATAGGCCTGCAGTTGAAGAGTTGGGTGTGATTTGCCTCCTCTTTCTTTCTCTCCTCCCCAGCGTTCTTCTTTCACTCTTCTTCATTTGCTGGCTGTGGTTTCTGGCCCGTCCAGGAAGAAAAGGTCTTTGATAGTAGTGTTAGTAGCAGCAGCAACTAATGTTTCTGTAGCATTGATTATGTTGCTAGTTACTATTCTAAACGCTTAACGTGTTAGATCATTTAATCCTCAGAACTCTATGAGGTGTGTTGTGTTATATTTATTATACCGCTGAATATGTTAAGATACAGAGGGTTTGTTTAATGACTTGCCTAAGGTCACACAGGTAAAAATAGCACCAGCATGCAAAGCCAGCATTGTGGTTCTGGAGTCTGTGCTTTCAGCCACTCCACTGTGTTGCCTTTATATACTGTTGGGAGATAGTGGGCGTACTTCTTGGCCTTGGCTGTTGTTTAAATCAGACTTACGTGCCCTTCAGAGTCTTTTCAGTTGTAACGTATTTTCCATAGACCTGAGATAAAGGACAGTGTGCCTTGAAGCCCCTTTCCCTGCAGGGAAGTAAGCAGAGAAGTAGAATGGGGTTTACAACTCACAACAAACTGGTTACTCTCAGCAAAAATCCTTTTCATATCTACTCTTTGAACATGGAAGATGATTGAAGGTGGATGTAACTCAAGGTTGAAAATAGTTTTCCACTACCCCCTTGTGTAAGGTGCCCTTGTGCCTCATTTGAGAATGTAGTACATTATCTATTGTTTGGAGCCTATTCAAGATTGAAATGGTTTCATTTTAATACTCTGATGCACATGTCTTCCAAATATGCTGTTTAATTTCTTGCCTTCACACCTTTGTTCATGCAGATGGTCCCTGGATTATAACTAATTCACTTGCTCTGAAAGCATGTTTCTTCCCTCAACCACATGATCCCAAAGTAAGCACTCTTGAAGGCCATGCTTTAAAAGCTGGTTTCTTGGGATGCAATAAATGAACAAAACACTTCATGTATAGCCCTCCCATTTTCTTCCTCTTCATCTCATTTTTGTGAGACCTAAATCAGCAAATATGTTAAATGATGATTTGCGTACACCAGTCCCTGGCTGTCTAGTGCCTCATTGTGGTCACTTGACTTCAGGAAGGGTATGTGGAGCACTCAGTTTACATTTGAACTTCTGTCACTAATTATGGTCAAGATAATTATTTCAGTAGCTTTACCTGACTGCTTTGGATCAGAGAAGTCTGACATGGAACAGTCCCAAATTGATCATTGTGTCTTCTCAAGTTACAATAGTCTGTGACTTTTATTTTTTTAGACAGAATCTTGCTCTGTCACCAAGGCTGGAGTGCAGTGGTGCAATCGCAGCTCACTGCAACCTCCACCTCCCAGCCTCAAATGATCCTTCCACATCAGCGTCCTGAATAGCTGGGACTACAGGCCCATGCCACGACACCCCGCTAATTTTTATGTGCTTTTAGTAGAGACAGGGCTTTGCTATTTTGGCCAGGCTGGTCTCAGACTCCTGAGCTCAAGCAATTCGCCTGCCTTGGCCTCCCTAAGTGCTGGGATTACAGGTGTGAGCCACACACCTGGCAACCTTTTAAAATTCATCTTGAAATCTTTTGGGTTTTTTTTTCTTTCCTTTTCCTTTTTCCCATCTTTCTTTTCCTCTATACATTTACCTGCATAAAACATGAACAGGGATGCTTATGTAATGGATTGTTTAGTGTTTACACTGGCATTGCCTGCTGCATGCTCACATTTAGAAACAGGAATGATAATATGCCTACTGACAGAGATACGATGATGATCAATTAATTATTAAATGTGAAACATTTCAAATACTGTCTGGTACATAGAAGACACTCTGCAATTGTCACTGTTTACAAACTGTTGCAGCCTGCAGCTCATTAAAACATTGGTTCACAGGTCGGACGTGGTGGCTCACGCCTGTAATCCCAGCATTTTGAGAGGCCGAGGCGGGCCTATCACCTGAGATCAAGAGTTCAAGACCAGCCTGGCCAACATGGTGAAACCCCATCTCTACAAAAATACAAAAAGTAGCCAGGCATGATGGCGAGTGCCTGTAGTCCCAGCTACTCGGGAGGCTGAGGCAGGAGAATTGCTTGAACCCGGAAGGCGGAGGTTGCAGTGATCCAAGACCGCTCCTCTGCACTCCATCCTGGGTGTCAGAGCGAGACTCTGTCTCAAAACAAAACAAAACAAAACAAAAACATTGGTTCACAGACTTCATTGGTTGGACAATTCGGAAGGCAGATAAGGAGAATATGTTTCTTTACAGTTCCTACCTTGAAGTTTCTCTCTCACTACCATCTTTCAGCTTTTTAATTTAGTGCGGTGGCCACATGAAAATGATCTAAATCACATTTTATTTAAACTACTAAAATACCAATTAATGCTTTATTTTATGTATTTTTTAGGACATTTCTGATTCATTTGCATCCTTGAAGAGCATCTGTAGAAGAGGAAGTAAAAGATGGGTGTGAAAACGTTTACTCATAGCTCCTCTTCCCACAGCCAGGAAATGCTTGGAAAGCTAAATATGCTGCGAAATGATGGACATTTTTGTGATATCACTATTCGTGTCCAGGACAAAATCTTCCGGGCACATAAGGTGGTACTAGCAGCTTGCAGTGATTTCTTTCGCACCAAACTTGTAGGCCAAGCCGAGGATGAGAACAAGAATGTGTTGGATCTGCATCATGTTACAGTGACTGGCTTTATACCTCTTTTAGAATATGCTTACACAGCCACTCTATCAATTAACACAGAAAATATTATTGATGTTTTAGCAGCAGCCAGCTATATGCAAATGTTCAGTGTTGCCAGCACTTGCTCAGAGTTCATGAAATCAAGCATTTTATGGAATACACCTAACAGCCAACCCGAAAAGGGTCTAGATGCTGGACAAGAAAATAATTCTAACTGCAATTTTACTTCTCGAGATGGGAGCATTTCTCCTGTGTCCTCAGAGTGCAGTGTGGTAGAAAGAACGATTCCTGTCTGCCGAGAATCCCGGAGAAAGCGCAAAAGCTACATTGTTATGTCTCCTGAAAGTCCTGTAAAGTGTAGCACACAAACAAGTTCACCCCAGGTATTGAATTCTTCAGCTTCCTACTCAGAAAATAGAAACCAACCAGTTGACTCTTCCTTAGCTTTTCCCTGGACTTTTCCTTTTGGAATTGATCGAAGGATTCAGCCTGAGAAAGTTAAGCAAGCAGAAAATACCCGGACTTTAGAGTTACCTGGCCCATCTGAGACCGGTAGAAGAATGGCTGATTATGTGACTTGTGAGAGCACAAAAACTACCTTGCCTTTAGGTACCGAAGATGATGTCCGGGTCAAAGTAGAAAGGTTAAGTGACGAGGAGGTCCATGAGGAAGTGTCCCAGCCTGTCAGTGCATCTCAGAGTTCCCTGAGTGATCAGCAGACAGTTCCAGGAAGTGAGCAAGTCCAAGAGGACCTTCTGATTAGTCCACAGTCTTCCTCTATAGGTATAATGTCTTCTGTGTTTTTCTTGGTGCTATAAAGTCAATTCAAACGTTTTTAAGTTCCTGTTAGATAAAAAGTTGTGTGCTCGGTCATAGAGGAAATATAAAGAAGAGTAAAACATGATAACTGGATTTGCTTGAGATACTATTAGTACTATCATTTATTTTTTACAAGTTGCACATTAGGGAAAATAAAAATAATTGAATAATATCTGGTGGGACAAAGGCAGATACACACACCCCAAAAAAACAGTTAAATCCAGTTTGTGTTTTATTCTTTATTAAAATATGTATTGAAAACTTACCATGTGCCAAGCAAACATTGGTGATACATAAAGAAAAACACATAGTCCCTGCAATGAAGAGGTTAATCATCTAATTGGGGAAGCAGATATGTAAGTAAATTATTACAGTGAACTATTAAAAGTGCTCGTCTGGAGGTGTGAACAAAGTAGTATGGTTGTAACAAAGGAAAGAGCAAGTTAACACTATATATTTGAGTTGGGTCTTATGCAATAAGTAAGAGTTTACCCAAGCATGGGAACGTCATTTCTGTGAAAACATATAAAAACAGCAGCGCATATATGTAAACACAGGTATGGAAGAGCATTGTGTGTTAGGTAAACAGTGAATTCAGTGCAAAATGATGTAAATAAGCACAGATGCCTGAAAGTGTAGACAATAGCAGGAGATAAGATAAAAAGGAGTGGTTGAGTGCAGGCTGTGAAGAGCCTTGAATCCTGGTTTCAGTAGGGGTTGCATTTAAGTGCAGGTAAAGGAATCCCTTCTGCAGTAACTTAACTGTAGCAGAGTTTTATTTATTTTTTCTTTATTATTTATTTATCTTTTTAGATTGAAAATAAAATGATTTGTAGTTGTTTTCTCTGGCAGTATTTTTTTCTTTTTAATTCAAGTTCTGGGGTATGCGTGCAGAACGTTCAGTTTTGTTACATAGGTATACATGGCATGGTGGTTTGCTGCACCCATCAACCCTTCGTCTGTATTAGGTATTTGCCCTAATGCTATCTCTCCCCTAGCCCCCCACCCCTCAACAGGCCCCGTTGTGTGATATTCCCCTCCCCGTGTCCATGGATTCTCATGTTCAGCTCCCACTTATGAGTGAGAAGATGTGGTGTTTGGTTTTCTGTTCTTGTGTTAGTTTGCTGAGAATGATGGTTTCCAGCTTCATCCGTGTCCCTGCAAAGGGACTCATTTTTTATGGTTGCATAGTATTACATGGTGTATATGTGCCACATTTTCTTTATCCAGTCTATCATTAAAGGACATTTGGGTTGGTTCAAAGTCTTTGCTATTGTGAACCGTGTCACAGTAAACATACATGCACATGTGTCTTTATAGTAGAATGATTTATAATCCTTTGGGTGTAGGCCCAGTATTTGGATTACTGGTTCAAATGATATTTCTAGTTCCAGATCCTTGAGGAATCGCCACACTGTCTTCCACAATGGTTGAACTAATTTACACTCCCAACAGTGTAAAAGTGTTCCTGTTTCTCCACATCCTCACCAGCATCTGTTGTTTCCAGACTTTTTAATGATCGCCATTCTAACTGGTGTGAGATGGTATCTCATTGTGGTTTTGATTTGCATTTCTCCGATGACCAGTGATGATGAGCTTTTTTTCGTATGTTTGTTGGCTGCATAAATGTCTTCTTTTGAGAAGTGTCTGTTCATATCCTTTGCCCACTTTTTGATGGGATTGTTTATTTTTTTCTTGTAAATTTGTTTAAGTTCTTTGTAGATTCTGGATATTAGATCTTTGTCAGATGGGTAGATTGCAAAAATTTTCTCCCATTCTGTAGATTGCCTGGTCACTCTGATGATAGTTACTTTTGCTGTGCAGAAGCTCTTTCGTTTAATTGGGTTCCATTTGTCAGTTTTGGCTTTTGTTGCAATTACTTTTGGTGCTTTAGTCATAAAGTCTTTGCCCATGCCTGTGTCCTGAATGGTATTGCTTATGTTTTCTTCTAGGGTTTTTATAGTTTTAGGTCTTACGTTTAAGTATTTAATCCATCTTGAGTTAATTTTTGTATAAGGTGTAAGGAAGGGGTGCAGTTTCAGTTTTCTGCATATGGCTAGCCAGTTTTCCCAGCACCATTTATTAAGTAGGGAATCCTTTCCCCATTTCTTGTTTTTGTCAGGTTTGTCCAAGATCAGATGGTTGTAGATGTGTGGTGTTATTTCTGAGGCCTCTGTTCTGTTCCATTGGTCTATATCTCTGTTTTGGTACCAGTACCATGCTGTTTTGGTTACTGTAGACTTGTAGTATAAAGTCAGGTAGCATGATGCCTCCAGCTTTGTTCTTTTTTCTTAGGATTGTCTTAGCTATGTGGGCTCTTTTTTGTTTCCATATGAAATTTAAAGTAGTGTTTTTTGGTTCTGTGTAGAAAGTCAGTGGTAGCTTGATGGGAATAGCATTGGATCTATAAATTACTTTGGGCAGTATGACCATTTTCACAATACTGATTCTTCCTATCCACGAGCATGGAATTTTTTTCCATTTGTTTGTGTCCTCTCTTATTTCCTTGAGCAGTGATTTGTAGTTCTCCTTGAAGAGATGCTTCATGTCCCTTGTAAGTTGTGGTTTTGGGTATTTTGTTTTCTTTGTAGCAATTGTGAATGGGAGTTCACTCATAATTTGGCTCTCTGCTTGTCTATTATTGGTGTATAGGAATACTTGTGATTTTTGCACATTGATTTTGTATCCTGAGATTTTGCTGAAATTGTTTATCAGCTTAAGGAGTTTTGGGGCTGAGACAGTGGGGTTTTCTAAATATACAATCATGTCATCTGCAAACAGAGACAATTTGACTTTCTCTCTTCTTATTTGAATACCCTTGACTTCCTCTCTTCCTATTTGAATACTCTTTCTCTTGGCTGATTGCTCTGGCCAGAACTTCAGTACTGTGTTGAATAGGGGTGGTGAGAGAGGGCATCCTTGTCTTGTGCCAGTTTTCAAAGGGAACGCTTTCTGCTTTTACTCATTCAGTATGATACTGGCTATGGGTTTGTCATAAATAGCTCTTATTATTTTGAGATATGTTCCATCAATGCCTAGTTTATTGAGAGTTTTTAGCATGAAGGGGTGTTGAATTTTTTAAATTTATTTTTAATTTATTTTTATTTTTTATTTAATTTTTTTTTTTTTTTTTTGAGACAGAGTCTCATTCTGTCACCAGGCTGGAGTGCAGTGGCACGCACTGCAACATCCCCCTCCCGGGTTCAAGCAGTTCCCCTACCTCAGCCCCCCGAGTAGCTGGGACTACAGAGGCGTGCCACCACACCCAGCTAATTTTTGTTTTTTTAGTAGTGATGGGATTTCACCATGTTGGCCAGGATTGTCTTGATGTCTTGACCTTGTGATCCTCCTGCCTCGGCTCCCCAGAGTGCTGGGGTTACAGGTGTGAGCCACTGCACCCGGCCAGGGGTGTTGAATTTTATTGGAGACCTTTTCTGTGTCTATTGAGATAATTGTGGTTTTTGTCATTGGTTCTGTCTTATGTGATGGATTACGTTTATTGATTTGCATATGTTGAACCAGCCTTGCGTTCCAGGCATGAAGCCAACTCGATCCTGGTGGATAAGCTTTTTGATGTTCTGCTGGATTCAGTTTGCCAGTATTTTATTGAAGATTTTCACATCAATGTTCAGGGACATCGCCCTGAAATTTTCTTTTTTGTTGTTGTGCCTCTGCCAGGTTTTGGCATCAGGATGTTGCTGGCCTCATAAAATGAGTTAGGGAGGAGTCCCTCTTTTTCTGTTGTTGGGAATGGTTTCAGAAGGAATGATACCAGGTTCTCTTCGTACCTCTGGTAGAACTCGGCTGTGAGTCTGTCTGGTCCTGGGCTTTTTTTGGTTGGTAGGCTATTTCAGGAGAGTTTTTAACATGAAGGAGTGTTGAATTTTTTTTTTTTTTTTTTTTTGAGGTTCTGCTTCAATTTCAGAACTTGTTATTAGTCTATTCAGGGATTCGACTTCTTCCTAGTTTAGTCTTGGGAGGGTGTATGGTCCAGGAATGTATCCATTTCTTCTTGATTTTCTAGTTTATTTGCATACAGGTGTTTATAGTATTCTCTGATGATAGTCTATTTCTGTGGGATCAGTGATGATATCCCTTTTATCATTTTTTATTGTGTCTATTTGATTATTCTCTCTCTTTTTATTAATCTGGCTAGCAGTCTATCTATTTTGTTAATCTTTTCAAAACAGTTCCTGTATTCATTAATTTTTTGAAGGGTTTTTCATGTGTCTATCTCTTTTGGTTCTGCTCTGTTCTTAGTTATTTCTTGTCTTCTGCTAGCTTTTGAATTTGTTTGCTCTTGCTTCTCTAGTTCTTTTAATTGTGATGTTAGGGTGTGGATTTTACATCTTTCCCACTGTCTGACGTGAGCATTTAGTGCTGTAAATTTTCCTCTCAACACTGCTTTTAGCATATCCCAGAGATTCTGGTACGTTGTCTCTTTGTTCTCATTGGTTTCAGAGAACTTTGTTATTTCTGCCTTAATTTCGTTATTTACTTAGTGGTCATTCAGGAGCAGGTTGTTTAGTTCCCTGTAGTTGTGCAGTTTTGAGTGAGTTTCCTAATCCTGAGTTCTAATTTGATTGCACTGTGGTCTGAGAGGCTGTTATGATTTCCGTTCTTTTGCATTTGCTTCCAATTATGTGGTCTGTTTTAGAGTAAGTGCTGTGTGGTGCTGAGAAGAATATATATTCTGTTGATTTGTGGTGGAGAGTTCTGTAGCTGTCTATTAGGTCTGCTTGGTCCAGAGCTAAGTTCAAGTCCTGAATATCCTTGTTAATTTTCTGTCTCGTTGATCTGTCTAATATTGACAGTGGGGTGTTCAAGTCTCCCACTGTTATTGCGTGGGAATCTGAGTCTCTTTGTAGGTCTCTAAGAACTTGTTTTATGAATCTGGGTGCTCCTGTATTGGGTACGTATATATTTAGGATAGTTAGCTCTTCTTGTTGCGTTGATCCCTTTGCCATTATGTAATGCCCTTCTTTGTCTTTTTTGATCTTTGTTGGTTTAAAGACTGTTTTATCAGAGACTATGATTGCAACCCCCACTTTTTTTTTCCTTTTCATTTGCTTGGTAAATATTCCTCCATCCCTTTATTTTGAGTCTGTGTGTGTCTTTGACCCATGTGAGATGAGTCTCCTGAACACAGCACACCAATGGGTCTTGACTCTTTATCCAATTTGTCAGTCTGTGTCTTTTAATTGGGGCATTTAGCACATTTACATTTAAGGTTAATATTGTTATATGCAAATTTGATCCTGTCATCATGATGCTAGCTGTTTATTTTGCACATTAGTTGATGCAGTTTATTTATGGTGTCATTGGTCTTTGTATTTTGGTGTGTTTTTGCAGTGGCTGGTACTAGTTTTTTCTTTCCATATTTAGTGCTTCCTTCAGGAGCTCTTGTAAGGCAAGCCTGGTGGTTACAAAATCCCTCAGCATTTGCTTGTCTGTAAAGGATTTTATTTCCCCTTCACTTATGAAACTTTGTCTGGATATGAAATTCTGGGTTGAAAATTCTTTAAGAATTTGAATATTGGCCCCCACTCTCTGCAGAGCGATCCACTGTTAGTCTGATGGCTTCCCTTTGTAGGTAACCTGACCTTTCTCTCTGACTGCCCTTAACATTTTTCCTTCATTTCAACCTTGGAGAATCTGACGATTATGTCTCCTGGGATTGCTCTTCTTGAGGAGTATCTTAGTGGTGTTCTCTGTATTTCCTGAATTTGAATGTTGGCCTGTCTTGCTAGGTTGGGGAAGTTGTCCTGGATAATATCCTGAATTTGTTTCCAATTTAGTTCATTTCTCCCTATCACTTTCAGGGACCCTAATCAATCGTAGGTTTGGTCTTTTCATGTAGTCCCATATTGCTTGGAGGTTTTGTTTGTTCCTCTTCAATCTTTTTTTCTCTAATCCTGTCTTCATGCCTCGTTTCAGTAAGTCTGTCTTCATTCTCTGATACTTTTTTTCCGCTTGATCCATTCAGCTGTTGATAATTGTGTATGCTTCGTGAAGTGCTCATGCTGTGTTTTTCAGCTCTATCAGGTCATTTATGTTCTTCTGTAAACTGGTTATTCTAGTTAGCAATTCCTATAACCTTTTGTCAAGGTTCTTAGCTTCCTTGCATTGGGTTAGATAGAACATGCTCCGTTAGCGCAGAGGAGTTTGTTATTACCCACCTTCTGAAACCTACTTCTGTCGATTTATAAGATTCATTCTCTGTCCAGTTTTGTGCCCTTGCTGGAGAGGAGTTGCAATCATTGGAGAAGAGGCATTCTGGTTTTTGGAATTTTCAGCATTTTTGCGCTGGTTTTTCCTCATCTTGGTGGATTTATCTACCTTTGATCTTTGAGGCTGATGACCTTGGGATGGGTTTGGATGGGGTTTCTGTGTGGAGGTTTTATTTGTTGATGTTGATGTCATTGCTTTCTGTTTGTTAGTTTTTCTTCTAACAGGCCCCTCTTTTGAAGGTCTGCTGCAGTTTCCTGGAGGTCCACTCCAGACCCTATTTGCCTGGGTATCACCAGCAGAGGCTGCAGAACAGCAAAGATTGCTGCCTGCTCCTTCCTCTGGAAGCTTCATCCCAGAGGGGCACCAGCCTGATGCCAGCTGGAGCTCTCCTGTATGAAGTGACTGTCACCCCTGTTGGGAGGTCTCTCCCAGTCAGGAGGCACGGGGGTCAGGGACCCACTTGAGGAGGCAGTCGGACCCTTAGCAGAGGTTGAGTGCTGTGCTGGTAGAACCCCCCTTGTCAGTATCCACTGCTCTCTTCAGAACCTGCAGGCAGGGACGTTTAAGTCCACTGAAGCTGCGCCCACAACCGCCCCTTCCCCCAGGTGCTCTGTCCCAGTGAGATGGGATTTTTATCTGTAAGCCCCTGACTGGGGCTGCTGTCTTTCTTTCAGAGATGCCCTGCCCAGTGAAGAGGAATCTAAAGAGGCAGTCTGGCCACAGCCACTGTGCCGCACCGTGCTGAGTTCTGCCCAGTCGGAACTTCCAGGCCTTTTTAGCAGTGTCAGGGGAAGACCACCTACTCGAGCCTCAGTAATGGCGGTTGCCCCTCCCCTGACCAAGCTTGATCGTCCCAGGTCAACTTCAGACTGCTGTGCTGGCAGTGAGAATATCAAGCCAGTGGTTCTTAGCTTGCTGGGCTCTGTGGGAGTGGGACCTGCTGAGTGAGACCACTTGGCTCCCTGGCTTCAGCCCCCTTTGCAGGGGAGTGAATGGTTCTGTCTCGCTGGGGTTCCAGGCACCACTGGCATACAAAAAAAGAGAGCTAGCTTGGTGTCTGCCCAAACTAGCCACCTGGTTTTGTGCTTGAAACCCAGGGCCCTGGTGATGTAGCACACGAGGGAATCTCCTGGTCTGCGAATTGCAAAAACTTCCTGGGTGAGGCAATGCCCCACCCTGCTTCTGCTCGCCCTCTGTGGGCTGCACCCACTGCCTAACTAGTCCCAGTGAGATGAACAGGGTGCCTTATTGGAAATGCAGACACCCGCCTTCTGTGTCGGTCTCACTGGGAGCTGCAGACTGGAGCTGTTCCTATTCAGTCATCTTGCCAGCAGCCAAAACATAGTGTCTTTTTGGGAGAAATAATTTCATCCACAGCAACCACTGAAGTTCATATTCCTGAATTGGGGTCAAAATAGTTTTGCAGAATTTACATGAACACACATCCAACAAAAGATTTAATTTGAAGAAATCATAGCTATTTGTTGATACAGCCAAGTTTTTAGTAAACTACCAAAGTAAGTAATTGAAAACACCTTGGTACCTTCTGAATAACAAACTGCCTACTGAATAATTATAATTTTAATCATTTAAGAAAGTAGAAACCCAAATATTTATCTAAACATCTAAGATATTTAGTTAGGCATGTGAAATAGTCATTCTTTACCACTCCCAAGTATATATAATCAGTTCAGGTTTTGCCTTTATGATAGTTTTGTTTTTGTTTGAGACTGAGTCTCGCTCTGTCACCCAGGCTGGAATGCAGTAGCATGATCACAGCTCACTATAACCTCTGCCTCCCAGGTTCAAGCAATTCTCCTGCCTCAGCCTCCCAAGTAGCTGGGACTACAGGCACACGCCACCACACCTGGCTAATATTTGTATTTTTAGTAGAGACGGAGTTTCACCATGTGGGCCAAGTTGGTCTCAAACTCCTTGCCTCAAGTGAGCCACTCACCTCAGCCTCCCAAAGTGCTGGGATTACAGGCATGAGCCACTGCGCCCAGCCCTTTATGATGTTATTAACAAGAGTTAATGAGTAGAACAAACCTTTCAGTTATATAAGTAGAATCTGTTACCTATATATTATTATAAAAGGATTCTATAAAGCGGACATGGGAACCACTCTGATGTGAATATCATATAATCAGATAATCCCAGTGTGGTTTGTTTCTTGTGTTTTTTTGTTTTTGTTTTTTGTGGTTTTTTGAGCCAGGATCTTGCCCTGTTGCTCAGGCTGGAGTGCTGTGGTGTGATTTTAGCTCACTGCAGCCTCCGCCTCCTGAGTTCAAGTGATTCTCCTGCCTCAGCCTCCCGAATAGCTGGGATTACAGGTACCTGCCAACACGCCTGGCTAATTTTTGTGTTTTTAGTAGAGATGGAGTTTCACCATGTGGGCCAGGCTGGTCTCAAACTCCTGACCTCAAGTGATCTGCCTGCCTCAGCCTCCCAAAGTGCTGAGATTACAGGCGTGAGCCACCGTGCCCGACTCCAATGTGATTCTTCTTCCTTGCCTTCATGGCACATGTACTAATCACTCTCACCAAACTTATCTTAACTCCAAACTTGCATACTAAAACAAAACCGTACAGAAAAAAAAGTAAATTCCTTGGGGGATTGAAGGCAGTCAATAAATTTGAGAGGGAAAAAAGCAAGATGCGCATGGTACTTTTTCCACTGTAAGTTCCATAAGAGGACTTAATTTTACTTACTAATTTGTTAAAGAACATCTCTGAGAGGTGTCTCGTCTTTCTAGTAATGGGGAGAATATAATGTTTAGTATATTCAAATTTTCTTTTTTTTTTTTTTTTTTTTTTTTTTTTTTTTTGAGACGGAGTCTCGCTCTGTCACCCAGGCTGGAGTGCAGTGGCCGGATCTCAGCTCACTGCAAGCTCCGTCTCCCAGGTTTATGCCATTCTCCTGCCTCAGCCTCCCGAGTAGCTGGGACTGCAGGCGCCCGCCACCTCGCCCGGCTAGTTTTTTGTATTTTTTAGTAGAGACGGGGTTTCACCGTGTTAGCCAGGATGGTCTTGATCTCCTGACCTTGTGATCCACCCGTCTCGGCCTCCCAAAGTGCTGGGATTACAGGCTTGAGCCACCGTGCCCGGCCCAAATTTTCAAAATAATAATTTGATTATCCGTGAAATTAGTTCAGATAGGATTTTACCTGCTGTTTTAGGTTCCCTTTGTTGCCCCTTGCCCATGGAAAGGGTGTAAAATTCAGTATCCTTAACTTGCAGCAAATAAAAGCAATAAATACAACACATTTAAAGGAGAAAAAAGACTGCTGGTTTTAGGTTGTGCCTTGGTACTTAAAAACATGACTCCCTAGTCCTTTCTAACCCCATCCCCACTCCTAGGCAAACCACTGTTAATATTAATAATTGCATATTCTGGATATTTTATATCAGTGGTATTATGATATCATATAATTATGAAATACGTGGGGTTCTTTTGTTTTTTGTTTTTTATTTTCCCTCACCGGCTTCTGTCGTTACTGTAACGTTTTCACAGTTCCTCTGTGTTATACCTTGTAAAGTTTTGAAATGGTTTTGCCAGTCAAAGATCTGAACTTGGCCTCCAGGGCCAGTTCAGATGAACTAATCCAACCTATGTTCATCCCCTCGTTATAGTTTATTTCTCTTGTAGACTGTAAACACGGTAGGCAGGCAGGCAGATGATCTTCAGAGCAGGTGTTAGTCTAGAAAACAATTTCACCAAAGAGCAACACAATCTGAATAACCAAAATATTTTCGAAAAACTGTTCCTAGGAAAACAAAGCAAACCTGACAGTGAAGGGCTTCATTGAACTATTTGAGCTTAATTCAGCATGAACTTACATCCCAGCAAGGGCAGGTGGCACCTCAAAAGGGATTTTATATCTGCCTCTCATCAAGGATCCCAGGACGAAGCAACAAGGGCTTTTAGTTGAATCTCAGTGGATCTTCATTTCTGCCAGGGCCCTATAGCCAAAGACCACCTATGATTGAACAAGTTGAGTTTGTTGCTCATTTGCAGCAAGGGTGATTATCCACCATGGGTTTTTTAGGGCTGGTTCTCAGTAAGAAGGTGTTAAAAAGGCCTTAGCACAGGATTTGGCCTTGTATTGGGTGATTTCAGGGATGCTTACTCTCTGTCAGGGAGGGTTCAAGGAAGTGAGGTTTGCTCAGGACTGGTGATATCAGAAAGGAGAGAGATTTCTATTACTGAATATCTTTATAAATATTACCTAGGAATGCAGACTAAAGTGAATCTATAGCAGTAGTGACTGTTTAGCTGGAGATAGATGGGGATGACTGGCATGTTTGTGATTGCACAAATAAAAGTATTTTTTAGTCTCACTGTAATAAGGATCACAGAGTTACTTGATCTTCTGTTGTTTCCTGAGACTGTTTATGTGTTCCCCAGGAGAATACTATGGCTGTAAGGACCAGGCCCCACCCCTAAGTGAGTGCCAAGCCTGTTTCTGAATGTTAGAAGATGCTTCTCTTTTTCAAGTATGAAGTGAGATCTTATATTGAAAACCTTTTAGAACAATGCCTGGCACATGGTAAATACTCAATAGGAGATGACCACTGTAATTACTTTTCCAAAGGGATCTTTGTAAGTGTCCTGAATACCTAAACAGTGGCAGCAGCAACTTGAGTTTGATGCAACAGAAGCTATCATACAGCACTTGTAACTGGGGAGAGAGTGGACTCAGTCTTGATAAGCTAGCCCTTAACTGTACAAAGCTGATTGTCTCTGTGAATCAGTTTTACTGTTTCACAAGGTGAAAACCATCTGACCAGAATTCTTAGCCTCTCACTACCACTGAGAACAGAATCTCTATAGGGTAGAAAGGAAACTTCATTTTAAGAATTTAAGAAACATCACTGTCACCTCAGGAAAGTAATATTGTGCACATATATGTGTATATATATGTGTGTGCGTATATATACGTGTGTGTGTATATTCTGCTGTTAAATCAGTTTAACTGAAATTCCAATTCATATGATTACTTGCGTTGTTTGCAAAAACCATCATTTCAAGAAAAAGAGTTACACAAAATTTATTTTTTGCTGATAGTTGCGTAAGTGATATAACACTATGTGTTTACCTCCACAGTATACATAGAATTCTAAGAGTCTGTTTTAATTCATTTAGCTTGGAATGGCTTTCATTTTTAGCTATTGGTGCATTCAGTAGCCATGAGTGAGGGAAAGTAGTTTTGCTTTGCTTTGCGTGCTCACTATCCATTGAATTAGGGGATCTAGACATTTTAGAATGTAGAGATGGATTTGTTTTAAGAAGGACCATGTACTTAGATGTATCTTGTACTGCATTTTAGTTCTTTTAGACCAGCTTTTTAAACAAACCTTTGAAGGTACTAGAATCAGTCCCAGACAGTGTGGTTTTTATTCTCACCTCACCAAGAGTCCACTCCCTCCTAGAAAGAGTATGGCCTGCCTGATAGTGAGAAGCCAATGTCAGTTAGATCAATCTTCTTCGCCTAACCTTATCATAACTCCAGGCATTTTTTTTGCCAAGGCTTTGCCTATAAGCTTTAATATTGTCTGTGCTCTGAATAAGTTCAGAATACTGTAAAATAGATCTTTATGTCCATGGGACCAAGTCTAATTACTGGCGTTTTTCCAGTTTTTTATCCCAGGACAGATTGAAATGTTAATGTTTATTTCTCTTTTCTTTAAGGGAAAAACTGAGAATGGGAAGATACTGACAAGTAAACAGTTCTTTCTTAAAATGCAGCATTAGCTGGTTCTCTGTCCTACATGTGGATTAAAAACGAGTCAGAAGAACCCGGGAATAAGTTGCATAAGTAGACATAGGGGAAAAGCGGAAATGCCGTTTGATAGTAAGGGAAAGAAAAGACACACACAGAAATACTACACACACACCAGAAGGGATGGAATGGGGAGACCAGAAAGAATGGGGGTGCAATTGTGGATGAATGTAAACACACATAGTCCTGCGTATTTTCAAAAGCCTTAGAGTATATGCACGTATTAGAACACAGTATAATAATGAGCGTTTGGATTGTGGTGAGTCATCAAGAAACAAAAAATAATTCATATTTGGTAGCCTTCATTTAGGAAGTCAAGGCAAAACGTAACCCTGTCACAAATTTTCCAGTACAAGTGATTAAATAAAGTAAGTTTGGATGCCTTAAAATTTAGTTTTTTAAAAAATTGTATACTTAAGTGGATCATTTACCTGTTTCCTAATGACAGCAATTCAAGTGTTTCAAAGAGGGAAACTTAAGTATTAGATTCCAAATTTTCATCAGAAGGAAATTTCATCCCATATGTTCATTAGCAGATGATATTTATTAAATGTTCACATGTATATGGTGGTGTACAAACTGTTACAGTTAGTACATTTTCGTTTTTGTTAAAATATTATAACCAAAAGCTTGTTTGCTGTTAAAAGACCGAAATTCTCAGAGGCTCAGATTTGTTCATTTGGTGCAACACAGCTAATTTGTGTTCAGTAAAGAAATTGGCAGAGTTCATTACCGAATGAGAATAAGCTAGGTGGTTTGAGTCTGCTGTCCCACCACAAACAACAAATTTTAAGTTTTTAAAAATTCACCTTTAAACTGTTTGAAAAGCTGAAAAGATGACTAAGGAACTGCAAGGTTAAATTAGGGGAGAAAGCCTGGCCCAAGGAGGCAAGTAGATCATCAGAGCACTAAAATCAGTTTTGCCTTTAAGATATTTGCCAAAACACAAATGGGCTTTGGTTGATCAACTCAAAGAGCAGGAGAAATGAAACAAAGCTCAGAGCGTGTAAAGTTGTAAAGTCTTGAAAAGTTGCCCCACACATTAAGCAGGGAGTAGGTTTACATTAGAACTAAACCTGCTCCCTGCTTAATGTGTGTATTGTAGCACATACCTGATTAGTAATAATTTTAAAATCCAGTAATACCAAGTGTTGGTAAGGATATGGAACAACACAACTCTGATATACTGCTAGCAGTGATGCAAATTTAGTACAATCATTTTGGAAAAGAATTTTCGTGTTTTCTAATAAGGTTGAAGATAAATGTATTCAGTGACCTGGCAGCTCCATTCCTGCATATATACCACTTCCATTCCTGAGTATATACCATGGAGAAAGCATGCTCGTTTGCATTGTCCTTTGGGATAGTACTATCAGAACTAAACCTGCTCCCTGTCCTCCAAACTCCAGGGGACTGTAGAAAAACCCACCTTGGCAGTGAGCAGACTAGAAAAGGAAAAAGGAAAACACAACCCTGAGAAGTTACTGCTGGCCCACTTACAGATTGGTACAACACAGACTTTGAGTGGGTAGGCCAAGGAATCTCAAACAGTGAATCTCATATAAATAATGCTGCCCAGGAACCTAGCAGAAGCAAACGTAAAACTTCTCTGGCAAAGGGCTTATGTATCCTTACCTCAGCAACTCAATTTCCTACAAATAATTTTCAAGGGCAATAACCAGTTGAAAAATTACCAGAGCACTCAAGAAAACAAGGCAGAGAGAGAACTAACAGGAAAAAAAATGTGTTTTTTAAATGCAGCAGAAATACATTAACATAGCCAATTGGCATAGTTTTCAAGCACAGATATAAAATAAATAAGCTTACTGTATTTAACAAAATAAACACAAACAATGATTGCAGAGAACAGTAAACTGTAAAAAGTGGCATAGCAGATTTAAGGAGTACCAAATGGGACTTTTAGAAAAGAAAAATGATAACCAAAATTAAAATCTCCGTGAACATTTTGGCAGCACATTGCACTCAACAGAAGAGAGAATTAGGAAATTAAAAGATAAACTAGAAGAAGTTACTTCACTGCTACACAGAGAGAGACACAGTGGTGGAAACTGCAGTAGCAAAGTGGAGAAGGGTGTGGAAAACAACAAATGTAGGTTTGATGGAAGCTCTAAAGAGAGAGGAGAGAATGGCTGAGAATTTTCCAGATTTGGTGAAAGACATCAGTCCCAAACAGGAGTAGTGAAAAGAAACACAGACCTAGACACATTGTAGAGAAAATTCAGGGGGAAAAAAAAAATTTTTAAAGACATTACCTTCAAAAGAATATGACTTTTTAATACCACCAGAAGCCAGTGGGATGATATCCTCAGTATACTGAAAGAAAATAACTCCCAGTCTAGATTTCTTTTTTTTTTTTTTTGAGATGGAGTCTAGCTCTGTCACTCAGGCTAGAGTGCAGTGGCACAATCTCAGCTCACTGCCAGCTCCGCCTCCCGGGTTCACGCCATTCTCCTGCCTCAGCCTCCCGAGTAGCTGGGGCCACAGGCGCCTGCCACCACGCCCGGCTAATTTTTTTGTATTTTTAGTAGAGACGGGGTTTCACCATGTTAGCCAGGATGGTCTCCATCTCCTGACTTCGTGATCCGCCCACCTTGGCCTCCCAAAGTGCTGGGATTACAGGCGTGAGCTGCCGTGCCCAGCTCCCAGTCTAGATTTCTACACAGAGTAAAAATATATTTCAAGAATGAATTATATTTGAAAAATATATAAATGAAATATAATTATCTTTGAAAATATATAAATGAAATATATTTTCAAACAAAAAGAATTGATCATCAGCAAATCATTGCCAAAAAAGTTCTAAAGAATAGACTTTTGGCAGAAGTAAAGTGAGCATGGATGGGAGGATTCATTTGCAAGAATGAACAGCAAAGGAAGAGGTAAATATGAGAACATGTATATATGATAATGTCTATGGGGCTTAAATCAGAACAAAGAAGTAAAATATCAGACAATTTGTAAATGGCAGGACAGAAGTGGTGGAAAATGGAGTTAAAGCTTCTGGGATCTTTGTATTATCCAGAAGGAAGTAAAGTAAACTTTAGACTTTGAAAAACGAAGTATATCTCTAATTTCTAAGGCAACCAGTAAAAAGAAATAGGAAAATATATGTAACTTCTAAACGAATAGAAGGGGAGAAATGGAAGATTTATTTCCACTTATATTCAACAAGCTGATTCTCAAATATATATAGGAATGCAGAAGGCAAAAAAAATAGCCAGAATGTTCAGAAAGCAAATGAACAAGGTCGGAGGACTTTCTCTACTTGATAGCAAGATCTATTATAAAGCTACGGTAACTGAAGATTGGCATTAATACAAGGGACAGATAAGCAGATGGAACTAGTATAAAACCCAAAAACAGACCTATATATTTATGTATACATGACATACGACAGAGGTGGCACTGCAGAGCAGAGGGCGGACCTTTCGTGACATGTTCAGTCACAAAGTCAACTCCAGATGGGTTAAAGAAAAAGCATAAGGCAAAACATGAATTTTTTTCATAAGATAATTTCACATAGGGAAATGTTTTTTTAAAAACAAGACCAAAGGCTGGGCACCATGGCTCACACCTGTAATCCCAGCACTTTGGAAGGCTGAAGTGGGTGGATCACGAGGTCAGGAGATGGAGACCATCCTGGCTAACACGGTGAAACCCCATCTTTACTAAAAATACAAAAAATTAGCTGGGTGTGGTGGCGGCCACCTGTAGTCCCAGCTACTCGGGAGGCTGAGGCAGGAGAACGGTGTGAACCTGGGAGGCAGAGCTTGCAGTGAGCCAACATCGCGCCACTGCACTCCAGCCTGGGCAACAGAGTGAGACTCCGTCTCAAAAAGAACCAAAAAGCCCTAACAATGAGAAAAAAATTAAAATGTTAAACTTTTGGTCATCAGAAGCAGCCTTTAGAAAGGGTAAGAAAAAAAAAAAAAAGCCATGGGACGGGGAAAGATTTATAGTATGTATCACTGACCAAGGGCTTATATACAAATTGTGAAAAGAACTCTTTTTAAAAAGGCAGACAACTCCGGCATTTCACAAAAGAGGGAGGAAGGGAGATTCAATAAATATGTGAAACTAGATTCACCTCAGTAGTAATAAGGGAAATGGAAATGCAATTCAAACCACAATGAAATATTGTAACACACCAGATTGGTGAAAACCAGTGGTAATAACTTAAAAATCTAGCAATATTAAGTGTTGGTAAGGATGTAGAACAACATAACTTTGATATGCTAGCAGTGATGTGAATTTAGTACAGTTACTCTGGAAAGAGTTTAGTATTTTCTTTTTTCTTTTCTTTTTTTTTTTTTTTTGAGACAGTCTCGCTCTGTCGCCCAGGCTAGGGTGCAGTGGCGCTATCTCAGCTCACTGCAAGCTCCGCCTCCCAGGTTCACACCATTCTCCTGCCTCAGCCTCCCCAGCAACTGGGACTACAGGCACCCGCCACCACGCCCAGCTAATTTTTTTGTATTTTTAGTAGAGACGGGGTTTCACCGGGTTAGCCAGGATGGTCTCGATCTCTTGACCTTGTGATCCGCCTGCCTTGGCCTCCTAAAGTGCTGGGATTACAGGCGTGAGCCACCGCGCCTGGCCTGAGTTTAGTATTTTCTAATAAGGTTGAAGATAAATGTATTCAGTGACCTGGCAATTCCATTCCTACATATATACCACTTCCTTTCCTAAGTCTGTACCATGGAGAAAAGCATGCTTATGTGCATTAAGGATATTCATAGCAACATTGTTCTTAATAGCCAAAAATCTGTCCATCAAGAGTAAAATGGAAAATGGTGAATATTATAAACAATGAAAATAAACTGGTTACATGTAACAACGATGAGTCCACAATGTTGGAGGAAAGAAGCAAGACAAAGAATATATATAGTATGACCCAGTTTATATAAAACAGACAACACTAAAAAGTATTGGTTATGGCAAGCCTTGGCAAACTTTTCTTTAAAGGCAAGATGATAACTATTTTAGACTTAACTGCCACATAGTCTCTGTCACAACCAAAAGCTACTAAACTCTGCCACTGTAGGGCAGAAGCAGCCCTAGTCCAACCAAAGCTGTGTTCAGCAAGAACGAACACCTACTTTATGGATACTTGTATTCAAGATAAAATTACTTTTAAAAGTGAGGGAATGGGAGGAGGAAAATGACAACCATAAGAAGCTTTTGGAGAAGGGAGGGATTTATGATCAGGGAAGGATGAATGTGGACTTCCAGGATGCTGGCAGTGCTTGCGTGTGGCTTGCGTGTGGAGGTTGCCCGGGTGTTCACTGTATCTTAAATTCTGTAAAAGTTGCACCACAAGTTGTATGTCTTAAGTTTTAAAAAATAAAAATTTCAATGTTTCCTTAAATGGTTAATTATTCAGTTTTATGTGGATTTTTGTTTGCTTTTGAATTGCCCTGCTTACTTGCTGAAATGTGTCAAAGAAGTATTTCTAAAAGAACTTAAATAATATAAGACTATTACCTTCCATGTGATTTTTTTAAGTCGCAAACATTTAAAAACATAGAACACTACTTTGGATTAATAATTCAGGATATGACCACTAGATAATATATGTCAGAGGCTTAGATATAACATAGCTTTCAGTGACAGTCTTGGCTTGTTCACACCGAAGAATTACAGCTGTCGTCTTTCTCTTATTCCCAGGCTCAGTAGATGAAGGCGTTTCGGAGGGGTTGCCTACACTTCAAAGCTCGTCTAGCACTGCCGCTCCTCCAGATGATGACGACCGGTCAGTACTGACAGCATTTCGTTACCTCGTAGGGGTTGTGTTTACAACTCCAAATTCAAACATTTCATCTCAGAGTTGTAGAAGTGTATTACAACTTCACTTCAGTATACTTTTCAGAGTAATGAAGTGGCATCATCACGTTATAAATTAGAGCACCTGTACAAGGCTTTTTTTCCCAACGTTTCCAAAACTACCTAGTCCTGTTGCTTTAAATCATATCTGTATCAAGTGTTGGCAAACTATGAACCGCAGGCCAATTCCAGCCCACCACCTTTATTTGTAAATCAAGTATTATTGGAACACAACCACACTCATTTGTTGACATATTGTTTGTGGATGGCAGAGTTGAGTGGTTGAAACAGACTGTATGGTGTGCAAAGTCAGAATGTGTGCTGTATGGACTGCTGCGAAAACCGTCTGCCAAAGTCTGATCTGTATACCCATAACTCCCTCCCTGCTTGATATTTCCACATAAACGTACAAAGGGCATTTCACATTTAACAAGGCCAAGACAGAACTCTTGATTTCTGACTCCGTGTCTGAATCCTGCTTCTCCAGCCTTCCTCCCATTTCAGTGAGCAGCATCATTATCCCCTAATTTCTCAAGCAAAATCTCTGAGGATTATTCTTAATCTTTTTTCCTTACCACTCTTCATCTCCCTCCTTGCTTAGTTAATCCTTAAATGAGTCCTGTTAACTCTGCCTATAAAACATATCCTTGTCTACTTTTCCAGTCTGTACGGTAGCCACCCTACTCTTAAGTCACCCACCATCTTTTGCCTTGACTACTGCAGTAGCCTTCAAACTAGCCTCTGATTGCATTCTTCCCCAGTTCGAATCCATTTTCCACGTAGCAGCCAAAATCATCTTTTCTTTTTTAATTAGTCAGATTATATCACTGTTTTAAGCTATGGATTCTTAACATTCTTTATTCATACCTAAAATCTATAGGCCTTGCTATGCCTTCTAAAGCCCTACATGATATGACTTCTGCCTAACTCCTTTCAGACTAGTCTCCCTGTTACCCTACATTCTAGCCTCATAGACCTTTCACAGTTCCTGGAGTACTCCATATTTGTTCCTGCCTTTGGGCCATTCTGTCACTTTAGGACCTTTGCCTGAAAAGCTTGCTCTCTCAGTTTTCGCAGTGTTGGCTCCAGATTCTTGACCTTCAGATCACTGTCTTGGTATCAGTTCTCAAGGAGGCTTTTCCTGACCACCAGTCTCAAGCAGCACCCAGTCACTATTAGATCCTTCTAATTTAATTCTCTGCTCTGATAATTTCCTTGATTATTTATTATCTTTGTCTCACCCACTGAATGTAGACTCCACTGAACGATTGCATTCTTCCTCAGAGAAGGTCCAGGACAATCTTAAAAACTGTATTTGTTGAAAACTTGAAAGATTCAAGGGACTCAAATTAGGTTTATTTTTCTCAAATAGCTAAGCCTGGTAGGGGAGGTTATCAACCGGAATCATTTGTGGATTAATGAAAGCATAAACAAACAGCAGTGTGCCTAGACTCCTTAATTTCAAGTATTAATCAGGTTGTTTGTTCTGTGTTAGATACTGTTCTGCATGGTAGTAATATAGAGATAAGATATGCAGCCCCTTGCCTCAAGGAGCTCAGTCAATTTTGGAGGAAGTATGAGGATTGAAGATAGACAAACAGATTACCATAAGTGATCTGCAGAGCTCTGTTGCCCTGCATAGGAGGATGCCTACCGCAACCACTGAAAAATCAAAGACGGCTTCCCTGAGGAGCATGTGGCTTCCTAGCTACATTTCGTAAAATGAGTAGGCATTTGGTATAGGATATGTTTGGGGAATATGACAAAAAATGAGGCTAGAAAGGTACAGAGAGCTCAGATCATGAGGAATCGTGTATGCCTTGCAAAGGGGTTTGATTTTATTCTGAAGATAACAGCCATTGCAGAATTTTAGACAGGGGACTGATTTGATCAGATCGCTATGATACAGTGAGAGGGATGGATTAGAGGAGTGTGGCGCTAAATGGAGAGAGTTATTAATTCAGGCTTGTATTAATGAAGGCCTAAATTTAAGAAGTGGTTAGAAGGAAAGAATTGGCGAGATTAAGGACATCAAAGGTAAAATAGTTGATGATATGTTCTGTGGTTGTATGTCATTCTGGGCTGAGTGCGGTGGCTCATGCCCGTGATCCCAGCACTTTGGGACGCCAAGGCAGGCAGATCACCTGAGGTCAGGAGTTCGAGACCAGCCTGGTCAATATGGTAAGACCCCCATCTCTACTAAAATACAAAAATTAGTCGGGCGTGGTGGCAGGCGCCTGTCATCCCAGCTACTTGGGAAACTGAGGCTGGAGAATCACTTGAACCCGGGAGGCAGAGGTTTCAGTGAGCTGAAATCACGCCACTGTACTCCAATCCAGCCTGGGTGACAGAGCGAGACTCCATCTCAAAAAAAAGAAAAAAGGCATTCTGGACAGTAACATTGTTTTTCATATTGGGTTTTTTTTTTTTTTTTTTGGAGACGGAGTCTCGCTCTGTCACCCAGGCTGGAGTGCAGTGGCCGGATCTCAGCTCACTGCAAGCTCCGCCTCCTGGGTTCACGCCATTCTCCTGCCTCAGCCTCCCGAGTAGCTGGGACTACAGGCGCCCGCCACCTCGCCCGGCTAGTTTTTTGTATTTTTTAGTAGAGACGGAGTTTCACCGGGTTAGCCAGGATGGTCTCGATCTCCTGACCTCATGATCCGCCCGTCTCGGCCTCCCAAAGTGCTGGGATTACAGGCTTGAGCCACCGCGCCCGGCCTGTTTTTCATATTGTTAGTGAAACTTGAAATCTAACAGTTAAACTGTTTGAAAAAGTCTTTAAATGTTTTATCTTTTTTCATTTAAAATTGACCTGTAGCAGTGTTTATTCAGTTTAAAAATCAGAGCCTGGTTGCCTTCTTTGGTCTGTTTTTTTTAGATTGGAAAATGTTCAGTATCCCTACCAACTCTACATTGCTCCTTCTACCAGCAGTACAGAACGACCAAGTCCAAATGGTCCCGACAGACCTTTTCAGTGTCCAACCTGCGGGGTGCGTTTCACCCGTATTCAGAACCTAAAGCAGCACATGCTCATCCACTCAGGTAATGTCACCTTCCCTGTTGTTGCATAAGTGAACACTCTAAAAATAAACATTTTATTTTGGAATCCCAGTTAAAATAGAAAACAGGGGTTTCTGAGTTTTAAAAAAAACTCTGAGAAGTCAAATGAAAACAGATTAGCTAAGGTTTATTGCCAAAATGGTGCAGTGTCAGAAAGCTGTTTGCCATCAGTGTTAAGTATTCTGATTAAAAGAACATAAGGTGATATGGAGTGAGTACTTTGTAAATGAAGAGACATATTAGGTGTGCACATAGAGGTGAGATAGGTAAGCACAACCACAGATGGTAAAGCAAATAGGGTTAAAAGGGTCTGTATGGGTGTTCTTTGTGCTGTTCTTCTTATAACGTCTCTGTAAGTTTGAAATTATTCCCAAATAAAAGTGTGTTTAAAAATGTAATATTTTCTTGCAATTTACTTTCAGTTCTACAGTCCTAAATCTCTGTGTGCCCTGATGAGTCAGCTTTGTAGTTTCTATTTTTTTAAAACATAAGAGATATTTTGGATAAATGTATAGAAGGGATTTGAAACTTTAGTTCACTAATCACATGAAGGCAACAGGATTCTTGTGGGTAAAACACTGACCTCTGATGAGTAAGAGATCTCTGCTGCTGTTTCAGCTGCGTGAGTTACTAGCTCACTTTCCCCTTCTGTAGATAGGTCTTACAGTCCCTGTCCTAGCACCAGCTCTCTGTGACTTTGTTCAGTCAGCAGATTGTGTTTTGAAAGGTTTTAAAATTTTTTCCCCAAAACACTGTGATAATGCATTTGAGGAGACTATTAGTACACTTTATAACTCATTTATTTCTATCAGTATTACCCAAAAAAACCCATTTTATCAAATGATGGTTCTGTCATGCTCATTACATTCAGAGATGTTAAAATTGTTCTTTCTTCTTCTCATTTCTCTGTGAGATAGGGAACAGAGAGTAGGTACTGATGATTTTCACATCTTTTCAATATAAGCCTTTCTAATGAAATGAAATAATATATGGTGTTACATGGGGATTTGGGTTCTGTCTATATACTGTAGTTAAATTGTGTTTTGAAGTTAGTAAAATAGATGATTTAGAAAAGTATTCAAAAATCAACTTCAGTAGACATTACCTAATTTGCCTCCCCTACTGCCTTTTTCTTTTCCTTTTTAAGCACTTGTGACTTTTCACATATTCTTTTTTTTTTTTTTTTTTTTTTTTTTGAGACGGAGTCTGGCTCTGTCGCCCAGGCTGGAGTGCAGTGGCTGGATCTCAGCTCACTGCAAGCTCCACCTCCCGGGTTCACGCCATTCTCCTGCCTCAGCCTCCCGAGTAGCTGGGACTACAGGCGCCCGCCACCTCGCCCAGCTAGTTTTTTGTATTTTTTTTAGTAGAGACGAGATATCACCGTGTTAGCCAGGATGGTCTGGATCTCCTGACCTCATGATCCGCCCGTCTCGGCCTCTCAAAGTGCTGGGATTACATGAGCCACCGCGCCTGGCCATGACTTTTCACATACTCTGCACATTTTCTGAGATACTGAATTAGAGTATGTTTTTACTGGTAATTTTTGTCTTTTCAGATGATCTATTGCTACAGAAATATAGTTCAGAAATTTGTAGGGTTTATGACTTTTCAGTTTATTTTTGTTTTTAGATATTTTGTTTTGCTTTATTTATAGGAATTAAACCATTTCAGTGTGACCGCTGTGGGAAAAAGTTCACCAGGGCTTACTCGCTAAAGATGCATCGCCTAAAGCATGAAGGTAAACGCTGTTTCCGGTGCCAGATATGTAGTGCCACTTTCACTTCCTTCGGGGAATATAAACACCACATGAGGGTTTCCCGGCACATTATCCGCAAGCCTCGGATTTACGAGTGCAAAACATGTGGCGCCATGTTCACCAACTCTGGAAATTTAATCGTGCACCTGAGGAGTCTGAACCATGAAGCATCAGAGCTAGCAAACTACTTCCAGAGCAGGTGAGGTGCACAACAAAAACCCAACCAGGAAAACTGCTTTCTAAACTCTCTTTTCCTGCTTTTAGGGCAGCCTTCTGTGTTTTTACATTAGGTTGCCAGCTAGTCAGTCCCTGATCTGATAAAATTTTGCTGAGTCTTCTAAGCATATAAAATTATAAACATTTTATAGTTGGTATTAAAAATATCTTCCTGCACAAGTAGACTACTTGTCCTCTTGAGATATTTTTTAAATAATAGAAGGTTTAAGTAATTCCGTAATGGACCTTAAATAGATCTTATCGGAAATTTTTTTTTTTTTTTTTGAGGTGGGGTCTCGCCCTGTCTCCCAGGCTGGAGTGCAGTGGCGCGATCTCAGTTCACTGCAAGCTCTGCCTCCCAGGTTCATGCCATTCTGCTGCCTCAGCCTCCCAAGTAGCTGGGACTACAGGTGCCCGCCACCATGCCTGGCTAATTTTTTGTATTTTTAGTGGAGACGGGGTTTCACCGTGTTAGCCGGGACAGTCTCGATCTCCTGACCTTGTGATTCGCCTGCCTTGACCTCCCAGAGTGCTGAGATTACAGGCGTGAGCCACTGCGCCTGGCCTTATTGGAAATTTTACCATGTCAGATGATACTTAGTGGTAGTGGATTACTTCAGACTCTGGATGTTAATAAAATTCTTGACCACTTCTCTCTATTTAAAAAAATTCTATATAAAGGAATATCCATTGGCCAGTAAGAAAAATTTTCAGTAGCAACTATAATGGGTGTGATGGTTTAGATCATGAAGTCATTCCTATTTTCATTCAGTTTAGAGCTCTATTATTTTAATATTAATATATAATAGAATTACCTTTCTGATTTGTAGGGCATCCAAGGAAATCAGGTTCTAGTTCTAGCTCTGCCACTAACTGCTGTTGATTAAACGTGTCACTTTACAGATGAAAAAGCTTGAAACTTAGAGAAAGATAAAATGTAAGCTTTAAATGATGGTTTCTAAGGCCTCCTCTAGATATAAAACTGTTGTTTTAAATTGTTTATAAGAATTGTACTTCTGCAGGAATCCTTAGTTTCTAATTAAATGAAATTTTTACAAATCTTTTTTTTTTTTTTTTTTTTTTTGGAGACAGAGTCTTACTCTGTCACCCAGGCTGGAATGCAGTGGCACAATTTTGACTTACTGCAACCTCAGCCTCCTGAGTAGGTGGGATTACAGGTGCCCACCATTACACTCAGCTAATATTTGTATTTTTAGTAGAGATGGGGTTTCATCATGTTGGCCAGTCTGATCTTGAACCCCTGACCTGAAGTGATCTGCCTGCCTTGGCCTCCCAAAGTGCTGTGGGATTACAGGCGTGAGCCACCATGCCCAGCCCAAATCTTTACATTTTAAGTCACCTTTGTTTTTAAAACCTTTTTATTTTTTAATTGAATAGATGGGGTCTTGCAGTGTTGACCAGGCTGAAGTGCAGTGGCTATTCATAGACACAATCATAGCGCACTACAGTCTCAAACTCCTGGGGTCAAGCAATTTCCTGCTGGGACTACAAGTGTGGGCCACCATGCCTGACTTAAAACCTTATTTTTAAACAAATTCCAAATTATTCCTGCATAGATTTTATTTTTCCCCTCAACCATTCATTTTGTTTAATGCAGTCATCTCTAATTCTGAATGTGTGGTTGCCATATCACTAAACCTTAGATTATACATATCATATTAAACACAGTTTGTTCAGGACTAAAATAGTGTTGCTGTTAACTACTCATGTTATCTTTATCTTCCCTGTGCAGAGCCCTGCATTCTCCACTCTTCTTCTCTAACACCTGAAGACTTTTTAGAAGACACAACATAGGGCATTCTAAATTGCTTTGCAGATGAGCAGATTTTAATTTTTTATTAATACTGAACAGTAAAATTATAACTTTATCAAGTCTAATTACATATATTATTGACAATTCTGGTATAATGAAATTTTTAGTTCAGTAATAAAGATCTAAATAAAGCCTCTAAGATAAGACTTATTTCACATACTTAGTTTCAATTACCAAAAAATGCTTATAAGTTGAAAATTTAGGAAATACAGAAAAGTATAAAGAAATTTAATGTTTTCTGATCTCAACACTTAAGGAAATTAGCCACTGTTTTAGTATATTTTACTGTCCGTGTTTCCTGTGGGGACCAATAATTACTTTTTGAGGATTAACAACCAATCTCAAGGCATTCATTTCCACATTCTGATTCAAAGATAATTTATTAGTATTTTCATATACCAAATGTAATAGCAGGATACACATAAATTACTTTGTACATTTCCCAACTTTATAGTAGATTTTGTATCAGGTCATTTATGCATAAGGACTTAGTTTCTTAACTAACCCATGTCAAGTTTAGTAATACAAAGCTAGGTTTATATATCTCTTACTCAATGTATAATCAAGAAAAGTTAAGCATTACTCAGATGATCTTTGTTTAAGTGAGCATGCTACATTTGTTTTGTATATAGAAACTCCTCTGCATAGAACAAGAAAGGCTGTTAAGGTGTCCAAAGTTATAATGAAAGTGATAACCTGATGTATTGGTGGTAGGGAAGATTGATACATTTTGGTTTTAATGGATGTTTTGGTTCATGTTTAGCAAAGTTTGTAAGTGGAAAGTTCCTGAGTTTTAATCTTCACCAAACGATTAGTGAAATGAAAAGTCCCAATTTTGTTGTATAAATCAGAGCTTTTTATTGTTGCTTATCTATTACTGGCTTGAAAATTAATTCCATATTTCGTCCTTTGCCTCTTATCTAGTGATTTCCTAGTACCGGACTACTTAAACCAGGAACAAGAAGAGACCCTTGTTCAATATGATCTTGGAGAACACGGTTTTGAAAGCAACTCCTCTGTTCAAATGCCTGTAATTTCACAGGTCTCCTCAACCCAGAATTGTGAAAGCACTTTTCCCTTGGGGTCTCTTGGTGGGCTGGCAGAAAAAGAGGAAGAAGTGCCAGAGCAGCCAAAGACCAGTGCTTGTGCTGAGGCAACCAGAGATGACCCCCCAAAATCAGAGCTGTCTTCTATAACTATTGAGTAATTTTGTGATTTGGCTTCAGTTTTGTTTTTTGGAAAGTGCCTGTGCTTGGTCTTGTACATTTAAATTTAATTTAATTTTTTAAACAAAAAAAGCCGGGTGGGAGGGAGGGAGAGATTGGGAAAGCATTTCCCTTTTCACTTGCTGAGCCCTGAAACTGATTTTATTTTTCATAACTGAGAGATTGCTTCTGTAAGTACACAATAACATGATGTTGAAACAGAAACTATGAGACTTAAGGAGATCTGGTTGACTTAAAACTTATACCAGTTTCTTCTTCCATTGTTAAAAGTAGGCTAACAACAGACCATTAGCTAGAGAGGAAATCTGATGATTATTGACCTTCCTGAGTTGAGAGGGTACATGAGAAACTAATTACTAAACAGCTTGTCAAATGGCCTGAGTAGATACTTAACGGCTGTACACAGGACATTGTATAATATTTTGTAAAGCCTGTTGTTTTTGGAAGTATTTATGGCAAGCTTTCTTAAAAATTATTAGGGTAAATACTTCTGAAATCCGGCACACTTTTTTTATTTTAAGCTTTGTCATTTCTGTTGTGATTTTTCATGGTGAAAGTTTGGTACTGAGATGGGCATTCTCTGTACCTTTATAGTACCACTCCAAAGGCAAAGAACCATGATTGACAACAGTCAAGCTGTGGATGAAATGACCAGGAACGGAGAATGAAGTATGTAAATCTCAGCTTCGTAGGAATTCTTCTTATATTGCTTTTCTGATTAAAATTGCTGTTTACCTGGTCTCTGAATGTTAATGCCTGACCATGTCATTGCCCGAATCAGTTTTCCCCTTGCCCGGTCAATATGGTCTCTTGCATATATTGGCATGCTGCCATATAAAGTAAAAATATTGGAGATATTCTATATTTTATGTATAGGTTTATGTATTGTTGGGGATGTTTTCATTGTGCTCTTTTGGACATAATGAAGAATTCTCGGTTGAGGCTACATCTTTTTTTTTTTTTTTTTTTTTAAGAGGATGGCATCTGTTGCCCAGGCCGCAGTATAGTGGCTAAGTCATAGCTCACTGCAGCTTCGAACTCCTGGGCTCAGGCCATTCTGTCTCAGCTTCTTGAGTATCTAGGATTATAGGCATGCTCCACCACACCTGGCTGACTTCGTTTTTATTTTTTGTGGAGACGAGGTTTCACTATGGTGCCCAGGCTGGTCTTGAACTCCTCGGCCAAGTGATTCTCCTCCTCTGGCCTCCCAAACTGCCGGGATCACTGCACCAGTCAAGGCTACATTCTTAACCCAACTAGATTGTTTACTAAATCCCATATGACAGCGATACATTGTCCCTACATATTTTTAGACATTGCAAAGTTATTAAAAACAGTTACTATCGTTTTTACACAATGTAGGCAACAATGTAAAAGATGAATATAGACTGTAAGATTTTCATCTATGACTTATAAATCTGGGAGAAAAAAGAAAATTGTTAAGACTAATGAGAAACTGAAAACCTTAAACTAATGAATATTACCATTTCTGCTGCTGAAAGTGTGAAACTTTTCTGGTCTGGAGTTGAAATTTATATGATCCTCTAGACGGGTATACTTTTCATCTGGTGCCATTAAAGCGTCTCTAATACTGATCCTAAATATTTGTAAGTCCATGAACAGTGAACTTTGGAATGAGTTTCTGTGTAGATACCCAAAGTTTAATAATTAGGAGAGCACCTGATTTGATTAGAAAAGAGAAAATACAGTTCTTTAGTCAAAACACAAGATCTGAATTTTGTTCAGGTGCTAGACCATACTAAATGTATATATTTTTAATTATAGTGATTTGTTTCAATTTTTTAGATTGGCTAATTCTGTAATTTTTTCCCCAAAAACATGTGAAGAAAGGAAAAGTAAATTAAATTCCTTAGAACTGTTGTAGGTTAGGATTCTCTGTCTCTGCCTATATTCTGCAGTCCTTAACTTGTTTTCAGTTCTTTACCTCACTCATGAACTTGTTTTTACCCATGTGCTCCCAAACAGAGGTGTGTTCTCTTCAGGAGAACCAGCATACACAGGTTATGATAGGCTGCCACTGTTTATGCTTCTTCACTGATAGGGTTGAATTGCTTTCTGCAGCAGACTAGAATACTTCATATAGTAATGCTGTGTCTCCACTGGAGAGGTCAGGAATTTTAATGTCACGTTGTGGTCTTTAAAAACTGTTAGGCCTATCAATAGATAAATCTCAAAATTAATTCTAAAATCTGTATTGACAAGAATAGGTAAAATTATCACCAGGAATCATAGTTACCGTTAGTTCCAAGAGGTTTTTTTTTGTTTTTGAAAGAGCAAGAGGAAAGAAATAAGAATAAAGAAATGTATAAGAATGGTTTGCAGATTTATTGGTTAAAAGTGTTTTTTAGTACATCCCTGACCCTGAAAACTTCACATTAAGAGATCCAAGCACAGTTTTGGTAGCTCTAAGATATTCTGTGTTCTCAGAATGAAGGATTACCCATCACTGGGTATTCCTTCCCAAGTAGAAACTTTAGATTTTCACTGGTAATTACAAATTGCCAAGTTTTATGGGAAATCTGAATATACTGTGAAAATTCATATCTGGTTAGTTATCTGCTGCCCAGATCTTATCAATACCAGTAACTAACCAGAATTTACCATAAAATGATACAAACAAAGGCCTTTTTCTATTTCAGTGAGGGTACATTTTTCTTGATACATGTGCTTCAAGGATATTGGATCTGTTTATGGATCTGTTTTAGGAAACAGATTTGCAAGGGATAATTGTATATATAGTAGTATTTAGATTTATTTCAAATTCATCTTAGGGATGCCTAGATGCATAATTTTTACCAGGACATATTGAAAATATTGCAAAGAGATAGCCAGTTATATTATCCCATTCATTAGAAGTTACCAGTATAACTAAACATAAATATTCCAGTTTAGAGTACTTAAACGTAGCTATCTTTCTTAAAGCCAGGAGGGTAACTTTGTGGTATCTAAAGGGCTTAAATTTCAGAATGCAGAATAAATTGCCTTTTTAAAAACCAAACATTTTATACAAGAAAAGCTTTTATTTTCAGTTTTTTAACTACCAAATAGGTGTCATGTACTTTAGAAGTAAACAAAAAGATGTTCACCCATGATAATGGATGTTAAATCTCCTGCAGTTGTTCTTCTCATGTTTAAAGGGTATATTCTCATAGTGGAAGCATCTAGCATGTCAGTGATTTCATCCAATTCAGAAACAAAGGGATTAATATTGGTCTTTATTTTTTGGTATTTTAAGTTTTATATAAATGGATGCAGATGGAGATTATCACCCACAAATATATTTAAGTGGATTTTTCTCAATTTGAATTTCAAGTAATTTTTTTATTTCAAGTAATTATGCATTTAGTTACATTGCCGGTTTTTTTAAGTTCTCAATTTCAGTAAGACAAAATATACTAAAATATTTAAATAGCTTCATTCAATCTTACATTTTGACATTTCAGCAACCATTCTGGCTTACAGGAATTAGGCCCCTTGTTATGAGACATGCCCTTTGTTATTAATAACTAGCAAAAAGAAAAACCTTTCATCTTGTTAAAATACTTTACCAAATGAAATAGACTAGTTAACACATCTAAAGTCCATAATTATTGGTAACTCAGTTACCTTCTAACTAAGGCTAGTTCAGGAGACTCTCCCAGTTTATAAATGGTTCCCTTGGGAGCCTTTGGAAGCTATATTAAATATTTCTTTATTTCTTCTTTTATTCTCTTAATCTAAATAGAGGCCAGTTATCTATTTTATCCATTTTTATCTTGAAGATTCTCAGATTATGTTTTAGTCCCTTTTAGCTTTAATAGTCCTTGAAAAATACATTACTGTATAATGTAGTGGCAATTCTGTAACACACAGAGAATTATTCTTATTACTTGAATGAATCCTAAAATTTTAATATTTTAGCTGAAAGAAGTTTGAGATTTGTGGAATTGATGAACAAAAGAATTAGAAACTTTCATATGGTACTTTGTTTCACTCATCTGCAAAGTATGAAGTTGTAATTCTGAAATATACATCCAAGTGAATGAGAATTAAAAATTTTCTGAATATTAATACTAACTGGGAAAAACAGAAAACTAGTGTGAAGTTTACAGTTAGAAGAAACAGACCCAAAGTTGCCAAAAGGTAATAAATAAATGTAGTTTTCACTGTAAGTTATTGATGTAAGATGCTTTATTTGTAATATATTTAGATTTTGAAAGTTATTGAGAGATGAATGTATAAAAGCTAAATTTTCTTTTCTGAAGCAGCGAAACAAAATTGGGGTAACAAGGAAGCTCTATGGTGGCAAACATGTCTGTGAGGAATATTAAGCACACTCCCACAGGCTTTAAACTCAAATCATGAACATTTAAATTAAGTCGTTCCTTATTTTGCCTATACTCATTTTTACCTTTCAGTGTCGTTTTTGCTTGACAGAGTATGGTGACAGAGTGTTTTTATTTGGAAAGTCCTCAGCAAGATGAATTAGCCAAAAGCAATAATGGTTCAGATTAAACAATGAAGTGGAATTGATTCAGTCCCAGGCCCAACTAAGGAACAGTTGCTCTCTGGGTGTCTCATTTTAGATGATCGATAAGTTGAGATGTTGTAATATTTATGGGGGGTTAAGCCTATGTCAATTATGGGATGAAGACTGGTAGTACCACTACCATCAGTAGTCATACTTTTTTTTTTAACTTTTTACTAAACTAATACTAGACATTTCCACTCTGTCATGATTATATTTTTATGACAGGAAAATAAAAACAGTTCCATGTTTTTATAAATAGTCTCTGCAAAGATTTCAGATGTTACTGGTATCTCGGTTTGGCAGTATCTGAAAAATTGAGATTGCCTTTAAAGTGTCCATGCTACTTTTACTTAAGTAAACCTCCACTGTATAAGACCCAGGCCGGTTCCAACTAATACCAAGGTTTCTATGCGCATAATAGTTTACAAAGAACTTAAAGACTATGGATTAAAAACAAAAATTTTTTTAACTTTAAAATTTTTAATTTTTGTTCAAAGTATCTGGTTTATAAAGTCAAATTCTTTTATTATTTCCTTTCTATTTTAAGTTGACTGATTTTGCTGATTAAGTGTAAAGTCCCGGGCACAGTTGTGATGACGTACTGATAAAATGGGTGCCTAGTGGGTTGAGGAGCTCCAGTGTCAAGACTTTTATTAAATTGCCCTTGTTTTCCCAAATGCCAATCTAGCCGTATTTAGATTTCATTATTCAATAAAACAGATTAAAAATCATCCCATAAATGAATGTTGAGGTTACCAAAGTACATCACCTGCTGAGGAAGGAGAAATCTTCCTGCTTTAAGGGAGCCCTGTCGTCCCTCCTTTACACGTTGTTTCCCTTGGTATTAGTGGAAGCTCTGTTCAAGATGGGAAGCCTTTCCTGCAGTTCTTAGAAACACCTGCTTTCTAAAGAGAGCCTTTTCTAGGATTAGGTTATGTGTGTTTTCTCTAGGAGATTTTTTATTTCAGTTACCAATTTAATTTTCAAGTTGACAGATGCTATGTGAAGTCTCTCATACTGAGAGTAGTCCATTAAAGCTTTGAAAGTTGCACTGCTTTTCATCTTTCAGGTACCTGAAATGAATGACATCAGGTGTTTGGAAGGAGTAAGATCATAAACTTTATTCATTTTCTTCCTTGTACAAAGTGATGACTTCTAATGCTTATATCTCAAGGTATTTTTTAAAAAAGCAACAGTCCCTAATAGAGTAAAATTTGGTTTTGGTCCAAGTTCCCAATAATATATTTAATGTTTCTGTTGTTACTGGTGCCTCCTGTTGCATCAGATAGAGATTGCCTGCCTCTTTGTAGGGCACCCTTGTGGCACCTTATGTCCAACTTGGAGGATAGTATATGGCTTCTTTGTGCCTCTACTATCTTTTCAAAAGCCATTTTATAAAAATCCTAGGTAGCCTATTTTAATATTTAAATATATATATTTGTGAAAGAACTTTTACAACAGACTTTTTTTTTACTTTAAAATTCCTGTATTTCCATTTTTAAGAGTAAATTTAATCTCCAGGATATAGAAGTGTCTTTTTTCCAGAGAAGCAGAATGAGAAAGTCAGATTGAGGTAATAGACCAGAATTAAGTGATAGAAGAAGCTGTTGTTTGGTTAAAGGACACAGGTTTGAAGGAAAAAAATTTTGATGTAACAAATTTTTAAATAAAATGTTTTTGTTCTGTAATTTCATATTTGCTGCTACAGTAGCTCAATATTTTACAGGGCTAACATAAATCTGGCTCCATTTAAAAACTGGAGTACTTCGTAGTACAGCCAGCCTAGGCAGAAACTGTACACATGGTCTTCCAGCTGGGTGACTGATGGCTTTGTGTAGCTGATGCATGCTTTAATATTTGCCTATAGCCCTGCAGCAAGGAAGTCGAGGTGGGGGTACTTTTTTACCCTGCCAGTTATAGCATTATGATTCTTTCTGGGCACTGGCATTTTGTGAAACTCTCAAGGGAAGGTGATGCAGGGGAGAAAATGTGAATTAAATTACATAGATGGGTGTTTTTATGTCTTCTACCCCTTTCCTAGAATTAGTACAACTCTTAACTGTGCCAGTCCCCAGTTCACCAGCTTTGTATCCAGTCGTCATCTCATTCAAGTATGGCTTTACTTGGTGACACTGGCCATAGCTAAATTACTTGGCATGTTTGACTTTTGACAATAACAGAAATTGTTTTGGATTTTGTTTTATTTCCAAAAAATGTATACAATGTCAGAACTTCACATTTTATATACTAGTATCTGGCTATTAGTATTTTACAGGAACCATAGTTCTTGGTGACTACATATATATATATATATATATATATATTTTTGTGACCTTTTTTGTAAACTAAGTGCCGTTTCAACGTTACAATCATTTTTAGAGTTATTGTAATCAATGTGAATATCATGTTTTTTCAAATCTGTTCTGAGCCTATAGTGTTTGCTTTGTGAACATAAGTGTATTGTATATATTCTGTATAGTTATATTGTACTGAAATTAGCTTGTTTGATATAAGGAAAATATGTATTGAGTACCTTTTTGCTAGCCTGATTGTTTAATCTTTTTAAAAAAGGTTTAAACTTTTTTTAAAAAAAAAAAAATTCTTTAAACTGGCCTTTATTACATGGTCACACATAAAGTTGCAGTTAGGAAAGGGATGGGCAGGGAAAAACTAGTTTTGAGTGTCTTTAGATAGAAACATGAGACTAAGGTTTGGTTTTGTTTTCGTTTTCTCATTAAAATATCTTATGCTTTATGGAATGAAACTTCCTGCTGTTGTTATTTATTGTTTGCTGGGTGGTGGTGTTGGCTGAGGTCATGTGAGTGAGAAAAGGCATCAGAGTAATTCATTACTTAAATAATTATCTACTTAGAGTACACAGAGTAGAGAGGGTTACATTAGACAGCACATGTCAATTTTTGGTGAAGTAGAGCTTAAGTGCAAAGAACTCAAAAACACCATACCCCAACTTGGAAGGAGAGTATAAAGGGAGCTAGTTAGACGAAGTCATCCAATCCTAGAGCTATTGAATCAGGTTCTTGTATAAAGCTGGGTACTAATGGGTGGGTTGCATCTTTCAGAGTTGCTCTGATTCTTTCTGAAGTCGTATTTTATTGACTAGAGACCATTTGGTGCCATTTCGATGATATCTTACAACCAGGGAGTGAAAAGCAGGTACCTAACAGGGGAAACAGCTCATTACATAGGTAATGAGTCCATGAGATCCTGAGGAAGGAAAAGTTTTCTAACTTTAGATTCATTGATGTGGATTTTGACAATACTGGTCTTTAGAATGACAGTAACAGGCAAAGAAAATTATTTTATTGACCTCAAGCTACCTGGATCATTTTAGAATTAAGTTCAGAGAGGAAGAGGGTAAATTTTAAGAACCATACTCTTTCATTCCAGTGTGTTGAGCATTTTTAACAATTTGCCAAATCATTCAAGGTTAGAAAACGTTGAGTTCGCCGGGCACGGTGGCTCAAGCCTGTAATCCCAGCACTTTGGGAGGCCGAGGCGGGTGGATCACGAGGTCAGGAGATCGAGACCATCCTGGCTAACACGGTGAAACCCCGTCTCTACTAAAAATACAAAAAACTAGCCGGGCGTGGTGGCGGGCGCCTGTGGTCCCAGCTACTCGGGAGGCTGAGGCGGGAGAATGGCGTGAACCCGGGAGGTGGAGCTTGCAGTGAGCCGAGATGGCGCCACTGCGCTCCAGCCTGGGCCACACAGCGAGACTCCGTCTCAAAAAAAAAAAAAAAAAAAAGAAAATGTTGAGTTCTTCAGTAGCCTTGACTACAGATGATGTATATAAGTGTAGAATGAAGAATTCAAAACAGATACATCCTTGCCAGCCATGGTGGCCCACATCTGTAATCCCAGCACTTTGGAAAGCTGAGGGAGGAGAATCACTTGAGTGCAGGAGTTCAAGACCAGCCTGGACAACATAGAGAGACGTCATCTCTACAAAAAAAAAAAAAAAAAAAGCTGGGCCTGTGGCATGCACCTGTAGTCCCAGCTACTCAGGAGGCTAAGGCGGGAGAATTGCTTGAACCTGGAAGGTCAAGACTGCAGGGAGCTGAGACTGCACCACTGCACTCAAGCCTAGGTGACAGAGTGAGAACCTGTCAGTTGACTTTGCATACTTGCATATAAATTGTATACCAGAAAGATTCCTTTCAGAGAATGATACTAAAAGTAATGACCAAAGATGTGTATCTCCTCAACTGATAGAGCAGAAATTAATAGTTTGGGCTTTTTCTCTTTTGAATGGGAATTTTGGTTCTGAGAACTAAACTTCAGAAAATTAACAAAATCTACAGACATACCAAAGGTTTAAAGGGGGAGAACTTGCTTGTAACATCAAACCCCAAAATTTAATGTAATTCTTTTTTGGGAGAGTAAACTTCTATAGAGATAGAAAAACTAACACAGGGCATATTCAGTCTTAGAAAGTCAGTCCTCTTGAGCAAATAGATTTGTAACCAGGGTTTGGACACTTTTAGGGACAGAGGGAAAGCTGTTTTGTTGTTGTTTTCTTAAATTCTAATTCATTTACTTGGATTTTTCTGCAAAATTAAAAATTTTATACCTAACTATTTTGTAGATAAGAGAGTGGAGCTGGCATTAGCATCATTTTGCAAGGCTTCCTCACTTAATCTAACCATGCCCTTTCTTCCACACCTGCCTAATTTTTTCCATGACTAACATTTCTGGCTGCCTTTGGCTGGAAGTCATTTAGTAAGTGAGTGTCTCATTTACCAGAGATCCTGAAAATTAGGCTCAGTACCCCACACACACCCCTAGTAAAGGGCCAGCTCAAATGACTTGGCCTTTGACCATTCTTGACATCTAGAGACCCTCTGTTGAGAAAGTTGCCTTAGGACATAGCAAGAAAATATTACACCAAATAAATGTTCTGTAGCCTGTTTTAAATGGGGGCTCAGACAGAAATGCTCACTTTGACAGTTCAACAGCAGTACACATAGTAGGACCTGTGTACATAACTTTCATCCAGCAACAGAATTCTTTGTTGAGTGCAAATGACTCACAAAATTAGTAAACAATCCTTTTCTTTCTTTTTTTTTGAGACAGTCTCGCTGTCGCCGAAGCTGGAGTGCAGTGTTGTGATCTCAGCTCACTGCAACCTCTGCCTCCTGGGTTCAAGAGATTCTCCTGCCTCAGCCTCCCGGGTAGCTGGGACTACAGGCACGTGCAACCACACCTGACTAAGTTTTTGTATTTTTAGTGGAGATAGTGTTTCACCGTGTTAGCCAGGATGGTCTCTGTCTCCTGACCCCGTGATCCACTCACCTCGGCCTCCCAAAGTGCTGGGACTACAGGCGTGAGCCACCACACCCAGCCTAACAATCCTTTTCGTTTTGTTTTACAGTTTATAAAATGCTAGCACTTTTTAGCTATGTGATCTTCAGAAACCCAGTAAGATAAACAGGAAAAGTACTAACAGATGTGTGGTCCACGTAAATGGTGCCCTTCCTGCCCATTACAGGGGAAAGATCCCCTGAGAAATCAGGCCGTGAACAGATCTGGAGTCTCTGTGGACTCCGCTCTCTCCCAGACTCTGTTCTCCCTGTTCCTGGAAGAACAGGAATTGGGGTTCTTTTGTGCATTGGCACTTTGTGAAACCTTTGAGGGAGGGTAATGCTGCAGGGACATGGGAATTCTCCAGGTGGCTGTTTGTATCTCAGTTATCTTAAAGGAGAGCCATTGTAACTTTTTGTTATGGTGTGAGAATTGCTCGTGACCATTTTCTAAAGATGTACGCTGGTTGATGTTTTCTCATGTGGTCTTATCTATTTACTACCTCCACAAGGGTTATCCTTCCCACCCCTGTTGATAACATTTTCCATTATTCATCCCTGCTGCTACTAGCTGAATTCGAGCCTGTGTTGTTTCTGGCCTAATAGCAGCACCAGCCGCCTTGCTGCCATTCCCTCCCTTCAGCTGGGCTTCCTTCCAGTCCATCCTTGGCGTTTCTACTGGAGTCATCTTTCTACTCAGGCCACTGCCCTGCCTAAAGCCTCCCAGCCCCCTCTTCCGCGGAACCCGCCCCTCAGTCCTCACACTCCCCTTCTACCTACCTCCAGTTTGAGGTTGACTCACTCCTGTAGATTCCCATAGCAGATTTTGTTTGGCTTTACCAAACCACTTCTCAGCCACACAGCCTTGCAAAATCTACCTCAGAGTAGTTGTGAGAATCAAGTGAGTTATATGTAGAATGCTTAAAACCATGCCTCATATATTGTGACTACTTCAGAAGCCTTGTCTGTTATTATAAGACGGGCATCACAGTCGTGTGTCTCCCTCACCTGATGACATTCTTGATGTCAGGGAATATGCCTTCTATGTGTGTGTCCTCTGTAGTACCTGGTACAGAGAACTCAAAAACTGTCAAATGAATGATTAGATGTTGCCAAGAAGTGGTCATAATCCCCATGTACGACAGTGCTTAGAGGTATTTACCCGGGAACTTTAGGACAGAATACCTAGAATTGTTTTCATTAGACCGCCAGATGATTATACTCAACTCTCACTTCAGCAAATGTCTCAGGGTCTCACTCGTTTTTAAATGAGGGTCTGAAATAGAAGGCTGTATGAGTTATGAATTAATACTAACTTTAATCCTCAGAACAACGGCTATCAGCCTGGCTAGAATTTCCCCAAACTGTTCTTTAGGACACTGGCATCCGCCGTTTTTCTCCCCTTCACCTGGTTTCCTTATCCATTAAGTTCATGTTAAGGATCACTTCTTAAGGAACCTTTCCCAGAGACTTTGTATTATGTTCACATAACGTCCTGCGCTTCTGTTACTATGGTTACTGACTAACAACAGCTGGACTAACCCCATTACGTTAAGTTCCACTAGGACAGTGACCCTGTCTGTTTCTTGTACCAGGGGGTCCCCGGGCCCAAGGTTGTTTGAATGAATGACATCTCTGCCCTTAAGGAGCTTATGGAAGTAAGCAGAAGTAAAGAATTACAGAAATACAACTGATAGAAATAACTTTGCCGTGAGAGAAACACCGAAACGTATACTTTGGAAATTTGAAGAAGAGGGAGACCTGGCTGCAGGGGTGAGGGAAGGTAGCATGGCAGAGGCACCACTTGAGCTGGGTCTTCCTTGGGAAGAGATGTGGGATTTGTACAGACAAGTGACGGAGAAGGAGATGACTCCAGGAAGGAATATGCAGCCTCAGAGGTTGAGGGAACAGGAGTGTAGCTTGCTGAGCCTTGCAGGATCCCTGAAGGGGAAGAGTGGAAGAAAACCTTATAAACTAGACTAGCTAGCACCAGGTCAGAGGAGGTCTTAAGAGCTACAGCTATATTTGGTAGGAAATCAAGAATCATCTCACATTTTCGAGCACAGAAGCATCAGAGCCGTCTCTAGAAAGATGAAAAGCAGATTAAAGGGATGCATATGGACTTAACTGAGACCCCTGAGTTACAACAGAACTGCGGGTAAGAACCCAGAAGGGGCTGGGAGCGGGGCTGGAGAGGAAGGCGTGTTGTGTTCGTGACATCGGGGCCGAAAGAGACACAGTAGTTGGGGAGAGTGGAGAGAGGTGGGCCTGATCTCCAGTCCAGGTGTCACCTCTGCACAGTAGAGAATAGCTGCTGTATTCTAAGCTGTAGCAACACCAAGTATGTGGCCGCCTTAAATGCTTAGGCAAACACCCTTTTTTGTTGTTGGTTTTTTGAGAGGGAACTGCCCAAGAAAATGGAGCAAGAATTAGGCCAAATTCAAGAGTTGGGCTTCAGAATTAGGCTAAAGGAGAGATTTCCCCCCCCCCCCCCTGCCCCCCCCCCCCCCCCCCCCCCCCCCCGCGGCACTTTGGGAGGCTGAGGTGCGTAGATCACCTGAGGTCAGGAGTTTGAGACCAGCCTGGCCAACATGGTAAAACCCCAAATCTACTGAAAGTACAAAAAATAGGTGTGGTGGCGGGCACCTGTAATCCCACCTAGTCGGGAGGCTGAGGCAGGAGAATCGCATGAACCTGGGAGACGGAGGTTCCAGTGATCTGAGATCGCGCCACTGCACTCCAGCCTGGGCAACAAGAGCGAAACTCTGGCTCAAAAAAAGATGGCTTTTCCTGGACAAAGTCAAAGGAAGCCTGTTTCCCCAACACAAGCCAAGGACCCTGTGGCTCTGAGCTAGAAGCAGGTGTTTGCATCGCTTGTAAATTTTAATTTTTAAAAGAGCTCATTCTCCATATCCAAATTGTTGGTATCTGTGGGAATTTAAAATGCCACTTAAAAGACCTCTACCTGTCAGATCCCCAGACACATCTTTCCCACAGAGGGTCTGGCTGACTACACAGCTACCGCTGCACGTAGGATGCAGAATGGCTCCGCGTGCAGATGCACTTCACAGGTATGTGCTGTGTTCTTTCAATAGATACGAAATGGCTTTCATAAGAATGTTTAACTGCCCTGGAGAAGGCCTGGGAAGGGGATGAGATCTAAACGGGCATTGTGCAGTTCAGGGCACTGATTCATCCACTGGTACCCAATATATGCCAGTGCAACCTGCCCCCCACCCCGGCCACTTACCTGTGAGCATTCCAGGCCACTACATAGATACAGGCTGTCAGACATGGCAGGGATTTCCTTGTGGTCTCAAGAGAAAGACTGGCACAGATGAGCTTTGGAGGAAGAGTTAGTTGTAACTTTACGTTGTGCTTTATAAGTACATGCACATATATCTACACAGACGCATAGACATGTATATAACTTATCTCAATGGAGAGTAGGGAAAACTGAAGGAGAGGCCTCCCTGGTTTAGTAAGAGAGAACCTTTGGACCCCTAGTCCTTCCCCATGTCATCGGAATGCTCTGTAAATACCAGTCATGCCCGCCCAAGTGCCAACTCCCAGAACTTCTCCCAGACCCTGATGGGGTTGGACGATAGGACCCTGTGCCTCCACCCGTGAGGCACATAGGAACAAGAGCCCTTCCACACAGAGAAATGGCTGTGCTCCGCGTGGAGCCTGCCGTGGCAGCCAGCCCCTGACTGGCCTCTGTTGACAGGCATCAGGTGTGGAAGGAATTTCCCCAATTTGCTGATTGTCTCTCCGCCTGGACCCTTCCAGGCACAGTCATTGGTTTGCCCCAGCTGTCCTGTGCATCAGTGGACTTTCCAGTTCCTCTTGCAGCGGAAAGCGTAGGCAGGGAGTGGGGCAGAGGGATGAGCAGAGCCAAGAGCAGGGAAACCACCGAGCAGCTCGGCTCTGCCCAGCAGCCCCCAGTCTCCAGGAGAACCAGCTGCCACCCACACAGCATGCAGTGCCCAAGCTCCAGAACCTTGGAGTGTGGGCCTTGTCCCTGGTTCTCCCCACATGGCATCCCAAGAGGCCACCTGTAGGTGCGGGAAGTGAGCAATTCTGTAACCTGTGCTCAGTGAGACACTAAGGCTCAATGCTTGCTTTCCAGAATTTGTCCACAGTACTGTTCCAAGAATAGCCAGTGTCCATAACAGAGGAGGCTCGCTCATCTTAAGAAGGATGAAAAGCATCTGGGTGGCCATGGCAGGTCCCAGGTCATGTGGATCCAGAGTGACAGGAACGTGTGGTAAGAAACGTGCTTACCTTTCCAGAGCCAAAAACTCTTCCTTCAGTGGCTGAGTGCTGATAAAATGTTTACAAACCATTCAGCCATACCCTCTGCCTCTGGAAGGTTCCCTCCTTCCCCCTGTGGTAGACGTGCAGGCAGGAGGGCTCTCGGTGCGTGGGGATGCAAAGCAGGAGCCTGGCATACGCGTCGCTTCCCCTCCCTGTGCCTAGCTGCCCTCCAGGCGTTATTTGGAGGATCCCAGCTGTACTCCTGGTTCCTAGAACAAGGCCTGGCAAACAGACACCAGTGAGTACCCTTTAGATGAGCACATGGGGAGACAGAAGTGTGAAGCTACTGGCCGGGTGTGGTGGCTCACGCCTGTAATCCCAGCACTTTGGGAGGCCAAGGCGGGTGGATCACGAGGTCAGGAGATCAAGACCATCCTGGCTAACATGGGGAAACCCCGTATCTACTAAAAACACAAAAAATTAGCTGGACCTGGGGGCAGGCGTCTGTGGTCCCAGCTACTCAGGAGGCTGAGGCAGGAGAATGGCGTGAACCTGGGAGGTGGAGCTTGCAGTGAGCCATGATTGCGCCACTGCACTCCAGCCTGGGCAACAGAGTGAGGCTCCGTCTCAAAAAAAAGTGTGAAGCTACTGGAAATGGGTCCACAGGAACGCAGGTCTGGTAATCAGGTTACAGTTAAACACCCCAAGTACCATATGAGCCTCAATATACTTCCTCCCTCGGGCATTTTCAGGAATGAAGGAGCACCAATTATGAGCAGTGCACAGAGAAGTCCAGTCCTTCACTGCTTGGGGTGCTCCTTGGTGCCCCGGTACCGGAAGTGGTGCGTGCCAGCTCTGCAGGACTTTAGCAACCCCCACCCCAAGTCTTCATCTGCTTCCCTAGGCCTTCATGTGAACATAGCTGGTTAGCATTGAACCGTGGAGAAGAAGAGCGTTAGAGATGTGACGGCTTCCAGGTACATTAAGAAGAAATCCAAGCTCTAGCAGAGGTGATCTGAGGAGCATCTCTATACCCATGAGAAGACAGCAAAGACAGGACTGGTTCCCCATAGTAGTGACCATGTTCCCAAACTCCCTTGGCCTCCCATCAACCTGCTCCGGCCTGGGAATGTGCCAGGGACCCCTGTGTGATCCAGCCCTTACCACTCTCCAGGTCACAGAAGTGGGTCCTGCTCCGTGTGTGCAGAGATGGACTGTTTTGGTCAAGTGCTCAGGAAACGCTTGTGGGACTTTGTCTACCAGCCTCTCCAAGACACAGTGAGTTCCCCACTGTATGCCCAGAACACCCGGGGTGAGGGTCAGGGCACAGGAAGGCAACCCGGCCAGCCCCTGGAACGCCACCTTCACAGCGGTGTCCAAATCTGAGGCCTCCAGGCCCGATGTTTCTACTCATAGGAGCACAGGTGTTCCACGTCTGTGCTTCACCAAGACGCACCATAAACCGTGCGGGCAGGGGCCTGTGGAGAGAGCTGCGCTGCTCAGAGCTGCCTTCTGAACCACACAACCATCCTGCCCTGCTGGCCCGCTGGAACACAGTGTGCGTGCCCTGCTGCCCTCACCGCAGTGAGTCCCAGGGCAGACACTCAACCAGGCCCAAATCATCTTTCTTTACTCAACCCAAACTTACAAAATATTCTTTTAAAAACTAAATCGGGCTGGGCTTGGTGGCTCACCCCTGTAATCCCAGCACTTTGGGAGGCCAAGGCGGGTGGATCACCTGAGGTCAGGAGTTTGAGACCAGCCTGGCCAACATGGCGAAAACCCATCTCTAATAAAAATACAAAAATTAGCCAGGCATGGTGACAGGCGCCTGTAATCCAAGCTACTCGAGAGGCTGAGGTGAGAGAATCACTTGAACTGAGGAGGCGGGGCTTGCAGTGAGCCAAGATCACTTCATTGCACTCCAGCCTGGGCAACAGAGCGAGACTCCATCTCAAAAAAGAAAAAAAAATTAAATGCCTTTTGTTTAAAATACCCAACAAAATAGTTCAAGCTGTTAACCACTCATTCGTTTTTCAGAAGTCTTTGAATTAGAGCAAAATGGAATTATATTTTCAGTCTGGGTCTTGCTACATGTCCTCAGGTCCCAGTGAAAATCCTTGTTACTGATGATGTAGAAATATTTCTGTCCCCCCACACAGGTTCAGTTTGTGGGTCTTCTTTGGGACTGGAAAATCTGGGCACAGGGGCCGGCCCTGCAGAATCTCTCTCCAGCCCTTCCCCCTCGAGGCTCCTGTCCGAAGCCGCCCATCACCCCTGGCATCTGTTCCCTTTGCTTAAGCTTCCCTCAAGGCCAAACAGCCTTCAGCAGAGTTGAACTGCTCAGGGAGGAAGACGAGGGTCACAGGCTGATCCTCCTGAATCAGAGGACAGAACATGTCATTCTAGTGCCCACAGCCAAGACCTCAAGGAAACATGTTCTCCCTCCAGTCCACACTGCCCCAGGCGAAGGAGTAAGAGGAAGCAGATGGTTTGACCCCTTAAGAGAGGGAAATGCCCAGGGCTGCTGGGGGTGGCCAAGGAAAGAAAGGGCCTGGGGAAGATTTTGAAGTGCTGATGGAGCCAGTTTGGAGTCCTGCTAGCGAAATTTCCACGTGTGCCTAAGCCAGTGAGCTTATGACCTGGCGAGAGAGGTCCTGGCTCCAGCGCCTAAAGCCCCAGGTGGAGCATGCACTGGCTGTGCAGCGGCCCCAGTGCACCCTTCTCTTCCCTACTGAGGAACCCTGAGCAGGAGGCTCTCCAGCCGCACGGCCACAGCGTCCTCTCCTGTAACTGGGAATGACGGAACCCACTCCTGAGGACTGTGATGACGGTGAAGTGAGAGGATGCATCCACGCCACCAGAGTCCCTGACACTTCTTTGGCATACAGATTGGAGCAGTCACTCTTCCAGGGCCCGGCACAGGGGACAGGAAGAGGTTGCTTAGCATCCCACTTGGCAAGGTCAGGGGCACAAAGACAGGGTGGAGGCACAGTGAGGTCCCAGGCTGGACAGGATTAAAATGCCTCGTGGGCATTTGGCGTAGGTCACCTTGAATTTCAGGTTCTTTCCAGCCGTGAGGTTCCAGTTCTGAAAGGATATCCCTTAGGCAGCTGCTTTCCCGGGAAGCAGGAACTCCACTGAGCCTTGAAGGGTCACAGAGGTCCTCACACACACCCCAGAAGGCCCCAGGCAGAGGCACCTTTCCTGTAGGCGGCACAGGCTGCTCAGCCAGACCCCATGACCTGACCCTGCCAGGAATGTGACCTGTCTCCCCACCCAGACGTGCCCAGGACCTTGTTTCCCAAGTGTCTGCCTCACCTGGGGGCCTGATGCCCCCCAGCCTACACCGGGTGCCCTTTCCCCAGTCACAGATGGCTGATTTGTTGAATTAATGAGTGGCTTCTTCTCTCATCCTTTCCCTTGGCTCATTCAAATAAGCTGGTTTTGCACCATTCTTTTGCACCAGAGTCACATGTTTCAAACAGATTTCATTTTTTTCCTAGTTTATACCTATACGTTTCTTGTGTCCTATTTGTCTTCATTGGGATTTGGATGGGAATCGGATTATGAGCTGCAAAGAGGTGTCAGATACTCGGTGTATTCTGGGAGCTATTCTCCGAATGTCCTTCTGGTGGAGACCGAGATCTCCACCCTTCCTGGGTGGGCCTGATTCCTCGACCCCCTCCCTCACACTGTGTCCTCAGAGCTCTGTGGAAAAAGCACACGGGCTGAGGATGGAAGAATTTCCCTGTTGAGCTCTTTCCCTATTGAGTTAAACGAGACCATATGAAGTTCCAGAGGGTCTGGCGCAGAGGCCGGGTTATTCTTGATCCAGGGGTGTGGGCAGGGGAAACAGTGATAACCTCCAAGGTAAAAGCAGTGTGTGGGGGAGGGAGCCCGCAGCCAAGCCAAGGGCAAGGGAGAGCTAAGTTCCCATCCCCGGAAAACACACACATCCCTCCCGCTGGAAGGTGCTGAGACTATGGAATAAACAGACAGTGGAGCCGAGTCCCACCCATGCCCGCAACCAGCTCTGGACAGTGTCTTTTTAGGAAACAATGGGAGTGAGTGGAAAGGGTAGAATGAACACATGGTCTCCAAGCTGTAGGCGCAGGACGGTGGAACTTGGGAGGAGACATTCCTCTGGAGGAGAAAAGGAAAGAAATAGAAAGAGGATAGTCAAACCCATTGAAATCCTAAGAGGATCTCTTTATCAAAATACAGTGTCCTCGCTGCAGGCATATCAGGTCACAGAAGCAATTAGTGTCATACACGCATCAGCTTGCGGGGCAGGGAACGGCCTCCATGGGAAGGCTTCTCCTTGTGGCCAGCCAAGCCCTGGAGTAGACCAGCTAGCCCCTGTGCTGGCACCTCCTGGCTGTGGTTTGCACCTGTGCCCCCACACCCCTAAAGGGATGCCCACCCTGACGTCTTCCCCCATTGTCAATGCTGTGCTGGTCATCTCATGAGACAGCAGCTTGAACCGTCTTCTAGGCAGTCCCAAGATATGAAACCAGGGGAGAAATACTCCCATTCCTTCTTTGGGGTTTGGTCTCATCATTCTTAGTGGCGTTTGGGGCCTTTCCAAGCTCCCTTCCTGATTGTCACCCTGAGGAACAGCCCGGTGGCCTGGCCTGAGATAGCTGTTGTCCTCACCTCCTTCAACCAACACTCTGCTCCCTTTCCCGTCCCCATCAGCCATCCTCACTGAGAAAACTGAGGTGGCATCGTGGCTCATGAAAATCGTCTTCCGTCCGGCTGAGTGGACGCCAGGAACCCAAGAAGCCATGCCGTCGAGGATGTCAGTGCGGATGGAAGACAAGTGCGTGCCCAGCCTAGAGCAAACCCCTGCCCGGGCAGTGCGCCTTCTGGCAGGAACATCTCTCAGCCTGGAGGGCTCTGGAAAGGTTTGTCAGAGTCCCCAAAAGAAAGAGGACTCATTGGAGGACCATTCCCAAATGCTGATCCACACATATTTGCTGCTGAGACAGTTTTGAGTGTTTGCACAAAAATTAAAGCATTTAAAATACTTTTTCTTCTTTTTTGAGACAAGGTCTCACTGTTTGCCCAGGCTGGAGTGCAGCAGTGGCAGAATCTCAGCTCCCTGCAGCCTCAACCTCCTGGGCTCTGGTGATTCTCCCACCTCAGTCTCCCAGGTGACTGGGATCACAGGCGCCCGCCACCATGCCTGGCTCATTTTGTGCATTTTTACCAGACAGGTAAAAATGTCTATGTTGCCCAGGCCTGGTCTCAACGTCTGGACTCAAACAGTCCAAACCCGCCTCGGCCTCCCAGAGTGCTGGTATTACAGGCATGAGCCACCGCGCCTGGCAATACAAGACTGTCTTTTATACCAAGAGTATGAGCTACCTGCAGTTAGCATGTTAAAATCTCCTTTCTTTATGAAATGCTGGTGACAATATGTGACTGATACATAGTGCACGGTGTGGATGTGTGTGATGGAGCACAGTGCTGGCAGGCATCTGGTGGAGAGATGTATGTATATGTGGACATGAGAGAGCACAGTGCTGCAGGCATCTGGTGGATAGATGTATGTATGTATGATATATGTGGACATGAGAGAGCACAGTGCTGCAGGCATCTGGTGGAGAGATGTATGTATGTATGATATATATGACATGAGAGCACAGTGCTGCAGGCATCTGGTGGAGAGATGTATGTATGATATATATGACATGAGAGAGCACAGTGCTGCAGGCATCTGGTGGAGAGATGTATGTATATGTGGACATAAGAGAGCACAGTGCTGCAGGCATCTGGTGGAGAGATGTATGTATGTATGATATATATGGACATGAGAGCACAGTGCTGCAGGCATCTGGTGGATAGATGTATGTATGTATGATATATATGGACATGAGAGAGCACAGTGCTGCAGGCATCTGGTGGATAGATGTATGTATGTATGATATATGTGGACATGAGAGAGCACAGTGCTGGCTCTGGAGACAGATCACTGACATCCAATACCATAGTTCCTGAGTGTGGGGCCTGTGGGCAGGTTGTTCAGATTTTTGGTGCCTTGGTGTTCTATCTATGAAGTGGGAAAGACCACGGGACTGCTGTGAGGTTGAAATGAAATAGGACTCAGAAAGCCCTTAGAGCACTCAGGACCGTGTTTCTCCTTTCAGCTCACTGCTCCAAGAAATGCAAGTGTTTGAGAATCACTGGCTGAAGATCCAATTTTCCTCACCTGTGGTTGCAGGTGGGCAACACACACAAATACACACATGCACGCACACACACCACACACATTATGCACACACACACCCCCAACGTGCAGTTGCAGGTGGGCAATACATGCACACACACAGCACACACCACACATACAAGCACGCACATATATGCATGCACATGCACACCACACACACACAAGCACACACATAATGCATGCACACCACACATACAAGCACGCACATATATGCATGCACACGCACACCACATACACACAAGCACGCACATATATGCATGCACACGCACACCACACATACAAGCACGCACATATATGCATGCACACGTGCACACACACACACACCCACATACACACATACATGCACACACATACGCCTCAAACCTGGAAAACTGATGAAAAGTGAAAAGCAATGTTTGGTCACAGGCACCTGACTTGGGGTCTGTAGGCCCCTCAGGTGCTCCTGGGGAGGGAGGGGGCGTCTGGTGTTGCAGCCAGGTCATGTTCTTGTGGCACATTCTGTCTATTCCAGGACTGCACAATCCCAACATACACACGCACGCACACACCCCTCTGCCCCCAGAATACCTGTGTACATGTGTATGGACAGACATGCCCACATGTGTGGTTTTTAAATGGCCCTGCACAGTTGTCTCTGGGGCCGGCCGGTTGTGTCTCATGGGATAAAGTTCCACTTAGAGATGGCACCCATCTCGGCCCACAGGTCACCACTCTGTCCTCCTCAGTCTTCAAAGCCATCTTTAGAGCCTGCCCTGAGAATTTGTCCTCCAGTCCCCAGTGCCAGAGAGCCAGCAGGTCCTGGCTATAGACTGGAGGTGGGGACACTAAAGGGTCTGAAGGGCTGGCCAGGAAAGGCTTCAGGCTGGGGACCTCTTCGATGCTCACCCTGAGCCAGGCACCGATTTCACTACCTGAAAGGTGACTGGGAAGCGGCAGAAGGCAGCCGCAAGAACACAACAGACGGCCCCAGCCACCACGCCCCACCCGTGAGCGCCCACGCCCTGGAACAGCGCAACATCGCCACCGTGCGGCCGCCGGCCTGAACAACAGCCTCTCAGCCCCTGGGGTCCGTAGCTCTAGGTCTCGAGACCTCCAAACTGGGTCCAGGATTTTAAACCTTACCTTTTCCATAAAGTCCTTCCTAATCCAAATTTCACTGTGATTCCTGCAGACTCTAGGTCTGAGTGGGACTCGCCTTGGCTGCAATAAGCAGGACTCAGGTTAAACTTTCATTAAATTTACATGGTTATGATTCGTAGCTAAAACAATGGCGATACAAGGTAGTTTAGGGGGATCAGAGAGTTGGATCATCTTGAGATCTCAGCAACGAAAACAGCTGGTCAGGAGGGGAACGCCTCTGCGGGGTTGCATTGAGCTTGTGGAGGCACAGCAGCAGCCCTGCGCTCTTCCCCTGTGAGGCCAGCCTGCTGTGCAGGGGACCTGTGCACGGGGGGCCCTTGGCCTGGCCCTCCCACCTCCTCCTCTAACACTTCAGACCTCAGCTGTGGCCTTCGCCTGGGTGAAGGAAAGGCTGGTCAGCACAGACCTGCGCAGGCCTCTGGCCTCTCCCAGCCTCTGCAGGGCTGGACTGCCATCCTCAGCAAGGAGTAACTACAGCCTGCTGGCATTCCCACCCCGTCAGCTCAGGCTCTTGGACCAGAGACTTCTGTCTTCGTGAGAGCTGTCAGCACAGGGCCTGAGTGATGTGTCTGGCCTCTGGAGAGTCAGGGAGTCTCAGCCTGATCTTCTGATCTCCAGCCAGAAGTAACACAGGATTTGGTCCCATAATCTTTTTAAAGGCATTGATTGATTTTCCAGGGATCAAATGCTTCTCTACATTCAGGCAGGCTTCCAGCATCCCCCGAGGACCAAGGGCGTCCTGCAAACCGCGGCTCTGGGCATCTGCTGGAGCACTTGGTGATGCTGCTGCTCCGTGGCACTTGGAATGGCATGACCTGCTGCTAAAACGGTGCTCTCCAACCTCACGGGAATGCTTCTTAGCACACAGGCCACTGGCCCCATGCAGCGGGCCCCCCAGTTTCTGTTCAGGAGGTCTGGATGAAGCATGAGACTCTGCACCTATGAGTCCCAGGAAACGAAACGACACGCCTTGTCCCACTCAGACCTCCCGCACAGAGTCCTGGAAAGGGTGGGATGGCCCTGAAGGCTGTGGCCATCCGTGTTTTCACCCTGCTCCCCGGGTGGGACTCTGACTTGGGGGAGAGAGCAGTCCAGGAGACTGTCAAGCCACAGTGGAGCCAAGGGTGGTGGCATTGTTATGCCTAGACTGTTTGTTCCTTAAAGAAGACCACCAGAGTCCAGAGTCAAAGCCAAGCGGCAAGGATCTTTACTACAAGTTCGAACCTGGTCCTTCCATTCCACAGTATACAAGAAGGCCCTGAACAATGCGAGCGTTTGCTTTTTATAGCCCGAAAGTTGCAGGGGAACAAAGAAATTCTTTTGGCTCCCGCGCTTTCAGTAACTTTGAACGGCTGTCCCTTTATCGGAGACTTTCCAGGTGGTGTTTGTACTGGGCTCAGGGAGTTTGAGAGATATATGGCGGTATGTGGTGGGATGGGAGGATGGGATGTGTTTGTACTAGGCTCAGGGAGTTTTGAGCCCGGGGCTGAGGAATGTGCCTAGCTCCTTTCATTCCTCCCTTCTTTTCAGGTATCTTTAGAGCCAATCTTGGGTCTTATAAGTCTGATTCTGTTTCAGCGTTTACAGGTTGGTATTGGGCTCTGAGGACCATGAGTTGTACGGTGTCAAATCTCTCCTTAACAAATTGTAAAATTCTGTTAACAACACAAGGTCCTACGGTAAGCAGAAATAGTAGACTTAGCAGGGGTCTAAGGAAGGGGGCTAACAGAGAAAACATAGAGGAATTCAACCATTGGTCTGCAGCTGAAGCAAACTGCCGTGTTTTTACTTCAGTGCTTAACTTGCGTAACTGTTGGACCCGGTCCTCTACAAGTCCGGATTCATTTATGTAGAAACAACAGTCTTCTTTTAGAAACATACATGTACCACTTTTTTCTGCAGTGAGTAGATCTAGGGCCCTCCGGTTCTGCAAGGTTACCTGAGCTAGGGACGTGAGCTGTCGCTGAAGGGAGGCAAGGGACTCAGCCGACTCCTCTATAGCAACGGCAAATTGTTGGTACAACTTGTTACTTTCTATGAGGGTGTGACCTAGGGCTCCCCCCGCCAGTCCGGCCACAATGAAGGATGCGGTGAGGGAGATTCCTGCAATGAGGGGGAGAAATATGGCTCGTGCAGGTCTCGGTCTAGGGTCTGGGTGAATAACAGCACTAGTCCAGTTACTGGTATACTTTAGGAACTCGCCAGCAGTTAGTAGAGTCAACCGGGGAACTAATGTGACAGGGAGACACAGTAGGTTGTTAACAGAGGGACTAGGTAGGTTTTTAGATAAGGTTCTATTACACCAGAAGAATATGCCTGATGGAGCCTTTAAGGTGATATTAGGGGGCGTTGCAGTGATGCTACAGAGGCTGGAATTGGTTCTTGAGAAACAGTAGGGAAACTTCTCCTGACTGGGGTTTAGGTATAGGGGCACGTTTAGGATAGGAGCATATGAGAGGTTTCGGAGGTTGTTAGCTTGGGCAAAGGTAGAGGATCCTCATGACAGAGGGACAGCGGTTAGCGGTGGACGCCTTAGAGTGGCACACAGAAAGCAGCCAGACAGGCTGTGAAGTCCTGTAAGGTTAGCAAGTTCTAGTCCTTCTTGTAATAACTTTAACTAGGAGAAAGGACGTAAGTCTTGTGTTAGTCTGTTTTCTTGTCGTTGGATATTCCTGTGGACCAGGGGCAGTACTTGTACTAGGCCTCGCCACAGATAGAGGTGACTGCTAGGCCATGTGGAGGAGGGGGAGTAGTATACAGCCTTATGTTGAGGCGTGGTCCAGCGGGAGTTCCAGGGGTCTCTAACTATCCATGTATATGAAAAGTCTCCGATGGAAGGGCCACTTAGGGTCTAACTGTTTACTCTCTCCTTAATAACAGGGTCTATGGATGTTACAATAGTTATAAGGACAGCCAGCATTTTGGTGCCACCAATAGTGTTTACAATTGTATTTAGTCTGATCAAACTCAAAGCATATTGTTGGTGTCATAGGTTTGGCTATTTGGAAACCAGTAAAATTTAGTAGAATTGGGCTGTTGCACCCTGAGGAGGGGCAATCAGCACTGGCCAATAATTTTCCGGGCTTATGAGGTTGTCCAGGGTGGGTTCGGTTTTCATAAAGCCAGAATCTCCAAAGGGATTAAGAGCTGGTTTTGTGATTTCTCCAGCGGCCACTAGGGCGACTAACGTTAGGGTTAGACTACCTAACTGCATGTTTGCAGTGAGCTATGCTGCCGGCGCAGGGTGAGTTTTAAGGGGTTGTTTCTAGCTCTGTCCACAGTCCATGTGTCTGGTGCTTCAGCCGCCGCCGTGATTGGTCCCAGGAGGTCGGAGGTTGGGTCCACCGGCTTGACGTGGGTGTAGTGGATCCACGACGCGATGCCATCTACCTTTAGGGCGGTGGGTGTGGTTAGGAGTACCTGGAGTGGTCCTTTCCACCTGGGTTCTAGGGTCTCTTGTCGGTGTCGCTTGACCAGGACCCAGTCTCCCGGCTGGTATGGATGGGGTGTCGGCGGGGGACCGGTCTCATATAGTTCTTTCAGCTTGGGCCAGATTTCTTGATGAATTTTCTGCAAGGCTTGTAGGGAAAATAAGAGTTCAGAGACATTTTCTGTTTCAGACTTGAGCAGATCATCTTTTAGGCTGGGAACTAAGGGTGGGGGTCTGCCATACATAATTTCATAAGGGGTAAGGCCCAGTCTGTAAGGGGTATTACAGGCCCAGAACAGAGCGTAGGGGAGAAGGACCACCTAATTAGCGCCAGTCTCCATAGTTAATTTAGTTAAGGTCTCCTTTAAGGTCCGATTCATTCTCTCTACCTGTCCTGAACTCTGGGGCCTGTAAGCGCAATGTAGTTTCCAATTTGCCCTAAGGATGGAAGCCAAATCCTGACTTACCTTAGCGACGAAGGCCGGCCTATTATCTGACCTTATCTGGACGGGGAAGCCATACCTGGGGAGGATATCTTCCAGGATTTTCTTTGCTACAACCTGAGCAGTTTCCTTCTTGGTGGGGAATGCTTCAGTCCACCCTGAAAAAGTATCTATAAACACAAGTAAGTACCGATACCCGTATTTTCCTGGCTTTATCTCAGTAAAATCTACTTCCCAGTAGATACCGGGCCTGGTTCCCCTGAGCCTTGTTCCCGTTGCAGCCTGGGATTGGGGGTAGGCGTTGTTAAGCTGGCAGACTTTGCAACTTGTCACGATGTTGCTGGCCATCTCGGCTGTATGTCTGAATTTGAGTTTAGAGCGTCTGATCAGGTCTATCATCCGCCGAGCACCTAGGTGGGTGGTTCGGTGGATGTGTTCTAACACTTGTCCTAATTTTTCTGGTAGGATGGTTTGATCATTAGTATCAGTCCACCACCTCTTCTGGATCTGTTTTAGGGGAAGCTTGTCAATCCACTGGAGATCTTGTTCTGAATAATCAGGGAAATATGGCAAGTCCTGGGGGCCCGGGTCAGGGAGCTGGAGTGCAAGGAGTTGGCTGGGAGCCTTCGCCACCTTTCTTGCAGTTTGGTCCGCCAGAAAGTTGCCTTGAGCAGTTGGAGTAGTTAGTTTCTGATGCCTTGGGCAATGCACAATGGCTAACTTTTCTGGCCTCCATAGGGCTGTTAGCAGGGCTAGGATTTCTTGCTTGTTTTTAATCTCTTTTCCTTCAGCCGTCAGTAACCCCCGCTCCCTGTAAATGGCCCCATGTATATGCGCTGTTGCAAAAGCATATCGGCTGTCTGTATATACCGTCAGCTTTTTCCCCGCCCCTAAGGTAAGAGCTTGGGTGAGCGCTATCAGTTCGGCATTCTGGGCCGATGTCCCCGGGGGCAGGGGTTCCGCCCAGATTACCTCAGTCTCTGAAGTCACTGCCGCTCCAGCGTACCTCTGGCCCTGATGCATGAAGCTGCTCCTATCAGTGAACCAGACGAGGTCGGCGTCAGGAAGTGGGCGGTCCTGCAGGTCTTCTCGAACTCCGTGCACCTGAGCTAGTATCTCGGTGCAGTCGTGGAGTGGGGCGTCCAGGTCCGGGTTGGGCAGCAGCGAGGCAGGGTTTAAGGTCGTTGGGGGCAGGAAAGTTATCCTGAGAGGATTTAGTAGTAGCCCTTGGTAGTGGGTGAGTCGGGTGTTACTCATCCATCGATTAGGTGGCTGTTTGAGTATACCTTCGATGGCATGTGGAGTAACGACCCGCAATTCTTGTCCCATGACAAGTTTATCAGCATCCTGCACCATCAGAGCCGTGGCTGCAATCATTCGGAGACAAGGGGGCCACCCGGCAGCCACTGGGTCTAACTTCTTTGACAGGTAGGCAACTGGCCTCCGCCAGGGGCCTAAGTTCTGAGTTATTACCACCTTGGCGACACCTTTATTCTCATCTACGTATAAATGGAAGGGCTTGGTAACATCAGGTAGTCCTAGTGCAGGCACGGAGAGTAGGGCAGTTTTAATCTGTTGGAAAGCCGACTCGGCTTCGTCTGTCCACTTAAATGGCTGCTGCCTCCGTGTTGCCTGATATAAGGGTTTAGCCAGTTCCGCGAACCTAAGTATCTATAGTCTGCAAAATCCCGCCGACCCCAGGAATTCCCTCACTTGTCGGGTGGATTGCGGCCTGGGGATCTGCAGAACAGTTTGTTTCCGGGCGTGTGTTAACCAGCGCTGCCCTTCTTTAAGCAAGTACCCTAGATGTGTTACCTCTGGCTTACAGATTTGAGCTTTCTTTGCTGAGGCTCGGTAGCCTACATTTCCTAGAGCTTGTAAGAGACCTTTGGTCCCTTGGATGCAAGCTTCTTGGGTCTCAGCAGCAATCAGGAGGTCATCAACATACTGTAGTAAGGTTATTTCAGGGTGTTTACGTCGGTACTCACCCAGGTCTTCATGGAGGGCCTCATCGAACAGGGTAGGAGAGTTTTTGAATCTTTGCGGCAGTCTGGTCCATGTCAGTTGGCCACTTATGCCCCTATCAGGGTCATTCCACTCGAAGGCGAAGAGCTTTTGGCTCTGAGGGGCTAAAGGCAAACTGAAGAAAGCATCTTTTAAATCTAAAACAGTGTACCATTGATGTTTAGGGTTTAGGGTACTCAGGAGGGTATATGGGTTAGGCACAGTTGGATGTATGTCCACAACCTTCTTATTGATTTCTCTTAAGTCTTGTACAGGTCTGTATTCTCCACTATTAGGTTTTCGTACCGGCAACAATGGAGTATTCCAGGGCGAGTGACATGGGCGAAGGACCTTTTGGTCAAGGAGCCGGCGGATATGCGGGGCAATTCCTTTCTTGGCCTCTAGGGGCATCGGGTATTGGCGTACCCGCACGGGGTCTGCCCCAGGTTTAAGTTCAACAAATAAAGCAGGACGGTGTTTTGCTAGTCCTAAGCCCCCCGTTTCCACCCAAGCTTCTGGATATTGCTGGAGCCAGGTTGCTATGTCCTGGTCAGGGGCCGTTTGCTCCTGGTGGAGCCGGTACTCATCTTCTAGGGTTATAGTCAGGACGGACACGGGTTGATTGTGGGAGTTGGTCACGACGGGCCCCTCAGGGAGGAAATGGATCTGTGCTCCTATTTTAGTTAGCAGGTCTCTCCTTAATAGGGGACAGGGGCTCTCAGGGATGACCAGGAAAGAATGGGTTACATTCTTGGCTCCAAGGTTTACTGTTCTTTGTGTTGTCCATGGGTATTTCTTAACTCCTGTGGCCCCTTGTACCCACGAGGACTTGGAGGATAATTTTCCATTAGTTTTAACTAAGACTGAGTGCTGTGCTCCTGTATCGACTAAGAACTGGACCGGGGACCCCTCCACTTGCAAAGTTACCCTAGGTTCGGGGAGGGGATCCGAACCCCATCTTCCTTAGTCTTCATCTTGAGTGACTAGTACGGGTGTAGACCTAGGGGGTCCTTGTCCTCGTTGTTTTTTTTTGGGGCAGTCTCTTACCCAGTGGCCAGCCTCCTTGCAGTAGGCACATTGGTCTTTTCTCAGATTATCATGCCTAGGGGGCCGCCTGGGTTGGGTGTACTCTGGCTGTAGATGCTCTTTCTGTACCACTGCTGCCAGGACCTTGGTCATTTTTTCAGTGGCCTTAAATTGCCTTTCCTCTGGAGTATCTCTGTTATTGTAAACCTGCTGGGCTATCTGAAGGAGGTCCTGAATCCGCTTTCCTTCCAAGTCTTCTAATTTCTGGAGTTTTCTTTTAATATCTGGGGCTGCCTGATTTACGAATGACATTACTACAGCTGCCTGACTTCCTGGAGCCTCTGGATCTATGGGGGTGTACTGTCTAAAAGCTTCCATTAATCTCTCTAAGTAGGTAGCTGGGCTCTCTGTCTTTCCCTGTAGAATAGAATATACTTTGGCCAAATTAGTGGGCTTGCGAGCAGCTGCCCGGAGACCTGCCATTAGAGTCTGGCGATAAAGGTGTAGCCGTCCCCTACCTTCTGCCGTGTTGTAGTCCTACGCCGGCCTGGTCAGAGGAAAAGTCGCGTTTATGAGGTCAGGGTTGGCAGTCAGTTGACCGTCATCCCCCGGGACCGGCTTTCTGGCTTCCACCTGTATTCTCTCTCACTCTTCCGTGGTAAACAAGATTCGGAGGAGCTGCTGACAATCATCCCAAGTGGGCTGGTGGGTGAACATGACACTATCCAGTAAAGCCAGTAAATCTTTGGGGTTGTCTGAAAACCGAGCACTCTGAGTCTTCCAGTTATACAGATCACTGGTGGAGAATGGCCAGTACTGGAGCCTGGGGATTCCTGTGTCATCTGGGGGTCCTATTTCCCGAAGGGGTAAAGCCACCGTGGAGTCAGGCGGCTGGGGGGGGCTAGTCCGCGAAGTGCGCCCTCGCGTCCGCCCCGCCGGCCCTTCAAAGTTACTTTTCCTTATCAGCGGGCCCGTGAGTGCCGGCCGCCTCCCCTCCACCTGCTGTCTCCCGCGACTCAGCCCGGGGGGGTGGGTCTGGGTGCGTCGGCCGCCTCCTGTCCGCCTGCTCCTTCCCGCGACTCAGCCCGAGGGGCCGGGGCCTGGGGCCTGGAGGGGTACGGAGGGGGTTCTGTGAACAGCGGGTCCTCACTATCAGGTAGAACAGGATGGGGGGGGCAGTTGGTTGCTTGGATTTTAGTGGTCGAGCAACCAGTGCCTTACAGGGTTCAGAGGCTAATTGGAAAGGGGACAGCCAAGGAGGTGGGTTTTCAACAAGGTCCTGCCATAAGAGGATGTATGGGATTTGATCTAAGTGGCCCACACGCCCAGGTAGGAAAATCTTGGATTTTACCCTAGTAATGACAGCAAGCCGGAAGGTCCCTTCGGGTGGCTACCCCACATCAAAGGCAGGCCATTCGGAGCGACACAGAGTAATTAGCTTTCCTTTCCTGATTTCCATACCAAGATCATGGCCCCTTGCTCTAACTTCTTTGAAATTACTTGTAAGGAGAGATAGAGGAGTACTCTGGGTATTACCTATCCTGTAATGATTTGTAGTCCTTTCCTGTAAAGGAATGTGGGTTAGAATCCCTATAAAGGAAATCTGATCTGACTTATTAATGATAGCTAGTCGCAGGCACGCTTCGGCAGCCCGGGAACCGGGGCAGTTCAGATCGCGAACGCGTGCCGGAAGCCGGGAGCCCGGGGACCGGGGCCGGAAGCACGCGCCGGAAGCCGGGAGCCCGGGGACCGGGGCCGGAAGCGCGTGTCGGAAGCCGGGAGCCCGGGGACCGGGGCCGGAAGCCGGGAGCCCGGGGACCGGGGCAGTTCAGATTGCACACGCGCACCAGAAGCCCGGGTCAGAGTCAGCTGTTGCCCGGATCGTGAACGCGCTCCGGCAACTCAGATCGCGAGCGTGCCCCGGCAGTCCGGGTCAGAGTCAGCTGCTGCCCGGATCGCGAACGCGCTCCGGCAGCTCAGATCGCAATTTAGATCAGAAGAGAGCCAGGGGACGTCTCCCACCGGTCTCCACTGGCCGTCCTATAGCGTGTCCGCCAGGACTGTGCCAGCTCCAGTTTCAGACCTCGCGAGTCACAGATTCAGATTCAGAACAGACACACAGACACAGACAGACAAACGGAGACGAGCCAGCTCACCTATCAGTAGATCGATCCTAGCAGATCCGTTGACCAGGGGTCTGGTGGGCTTGGGGAATCCCGGACGAGCCCCCAGATGTTTTGCCTAGACTGTTTGTTCCCCAAAGAAGACCACCAGAGTCCAGAGTCAAAGCCAAGCGGCAAGGATCTTTACTACAAGTTCGAACCTGGTCCCTCCATTCCACAGTATACAAGACGGCCGTGAACAATGCGAGCGTTTGCTTTTTATAGCCCGAAAGTTGCAGGGGAACAAAGAAATTCTTTTGGCTCCCGCGCTTTCAGTAACCTTGAACGGCTGTCCCTTTATCGGAGACTTTCCAGGTGGTGTTTGTACTGGGCTCAGGGAGTTTGAGAGATATATGGCGGTATGTGGTGGGATGGGAGGATGGGATGTGTTTGTACTAGGCTCAGGGAGTTTTGAGCTCGGGGCTGAGGAATGTGCCTAGCTCCTTTCAGCATGGCACGGGCTGGGCTGGCCTCCCTGAATCCCACTGCATGGGTGACCACGTCTACACCTGGGCCAAGCCCCAGCTGCCGAGGCTCATGCACACTTAGGAACCAGACCACCCACAGGCCCTGTGGAACCTCTACATTTAACACAGACCATTCCCTCAGCGCCTGCACTGGGCACTTCTGTCTGACGTGATCAGGAGGGAATGAGCACATCAGGGCAGAGAAGGAATGACATTTACAGCACACACAGGAGTCCTTCAGTGTCGTCTTCACTCTACTTCCCATGCCTTGGTGAGAACAGATGTTCCTTCCCTCCCTGGGGAGGAAAATGCGACAGATATTCTCAAACAGGTTCCAGGCAACACTCCCTCCCTCAAAAGGGTAAAACAGGCTAAAATGAAAGAGGCACTGCAGGCCGGGTGCAGTGGCTCACACCTGTAATCCCAGCACTTTGGGAGGGCAACATGGGCGGATCACCTGAGGTCAGGAGTTCAAGACCAACCTGACCAAAATGGAGAAACCCCGTCTCTACTAAAAATACAAAATTAGCTGGGCGTGGTGGTGCATGCCTGTAACCCCAGCTACTCGGGAGGCTGAGACAGGAGAACAGTTTGAACCCAGAAGGCGGAGGTTGTGGTGAGCCAAGATTGAGCCATTGCACTCCAGCCTGGGCAACAAGAGCGAAACTCCATCTCCAAAAAAAAAAAAAAAAAAAAAAAAAGAGAAAGAGGCACTGCAAACCCCACCTCCCCCGAGAAGCCTTGCAGCATTGCTCCAATCAGACTATATTTCCTCCCTTTGTTTCCATAACTCATGGCAGGCAAAAAAAAAAAAAAAATCATTGAACACACACATATCAGCAATGTTCTAGGACAGGCCTGAGCTGGGGACATAGTGGTGAGCCAAGGCTACCCTCTGCCCTCTGGACACTGGCCATGTCATTTCTCTCCCCGGGTCCTCTTCCCTGCCCAAAGCTCCTGCGGTCCATCATCATACCAGAAGCCGTCAAATGTTCCCCCAAAAGCTCCCTAACCCCGCCCCAGATTTAGACATTGTCCCTTCAGGCCACCAAGCAAGGAGAGAGGGAATATTTTAAATTAATAAGTAAAAATCGAGGGAGGCTGGGGGTGGTGGCTCAGCACGCACCCAAGGCAGGAAGATGACGAGCCCAGGAGTTCGAGACCAGCCTGGGAAACATAGTGAGACCCTGTCTCTACAAAAAGAATACAAAACTTAGCTAGGTGTGGTGGTGGGCACCTCTAGTCTCAGCTACTCGGGAGGTTGAGGCAGGAGGAGAGCTTGAGCCCAGGAGGCTGAGGCTGCAATGAACTGTGATCATGTCGCTGCATTCCAGCCTGAGTGACAAAGCAAGACCCTGACTCAAAAAAAAAAAAAATCAAGGGGGATGGCATGGGAGGTGTTGGTGCCCTTGAGCCAGGCAGTACCCTTCCTCCAAGGCCTTGGGACCCATCTGCTTAGCCTTCACTGGACAGCCAGCCAGGTGTTCATGCACTGCCTCACATCTGTCCCTGTGTGTGCGCTCACATGACCACCTCTCCCCCAAACACGAAGCCACACTTCCTCCCATTCTCCTCTGACAAAGCTCCTCCCTCTCCTACGTTAGACCGGGGCCTGGGCGCCAGTGCACCCCCTCTCCACCATCACCACACATTCGTCTCCCCACCTCACCAACTCACGTGTCCCTCCTACCAGGGAACCAGGCCCCTGGTCTCGGAAGCCACAGGTCAGAGCAAAACCAGCCCCTTGCTGGCCTGGAGAAAGCACCTGCACTGTGGTCCCCACCCAGCCTGACTCCGGTCTGTGCTGAGGGGAATGGACGTCCCGTTTCTTGCAACTCCAGTAGGAAGAAGAAGAAAGGAGGGCGCAACTCCAGTAGGAAAAGAAACTTAAAAAGAAATAAAATGTTTTACTCATTTACACAAATACACACACTGAAGTCCACCCTGGGAGCTGGTAAAACAATTCCAATCTCAGACCCGTCAGTTTTCCAGGGTCCCCTGAGCCTGGGCTTCCTGAAGAGCATGGCTCAAGGGCCCCACAGCCCAGATCCGGCAGCCCCCCACCTTCACTGAGGAGGCCCGGAGGCTCCGTTCCTGCTACTCCTTAGAGACAGGGGAGCCAGCTGTGCAGAAATGGGCCTCGGCCCAGCTTGGGGCTGGTGGGGGAAGCTGTGTCTTCAAACCTTTGCCCCCAGTTGGGTCAGTAGAACCACCACTGTCCTCCCCTTCCACCTCCCAGATCCACTTCGGAGGCGGAGGAAGCGGAGAGCTTTTCTAGGCAGATCTGGAGCCCTGGAGATGCAGTTCACAGTCTATGTTCTGGGGCGCTGGTGCAGTCAGCAGTCCAGTCTCCAGCCTGCAGGTGCACACACTGGGGTGGACGGTGGGGCACCCCACAGGCGTACACATTTGGGTGGCCCCTGCCCCTATACCCCAGTTTTCTCTTTGATCCAGTCCCGAAACAGAGGGAGCCTCGTGTACACGCCCGGCTTGTTCCTCTGAGCGCAGCCGTCTCCCCAGCTCACCACACCGGCCTGGAAGATTCGCCCATCTGCCTCCACGCTGGACAGGGGTCCCCCGGAGTCACCCTGGACGGAGACAAGCCCTGCCGTGAGTCCCCAGTCCCGCCTCTCCCGGGGCCTACCTGCCACCCTCCTGCCCTGGGGCACACCTGGCAGGAGTCCACGCCACCGCTGAGGAAGCCCACGCACATCATGCGTGGCGTGATCTGCTGCGGCAGGAGGCTCTCGCAGGTGGTCTGGTTGATGACACGGATCTCACCCTTCTGCAGGATCAGCGCGCTGGTGCCTGGGGAGAGGGCAGGACAGGGCTGGGAGCCGGGCTGCTTCGGGGGCAGCGTCATTCGAGGCGCTCCCCACGAGTCATTTGACTCTCAAAACTCTGGAACAGCCCAGATGCCCTGGGCTGACAAACGGGTAATCCGCATCTACTCAGTGGGCTCTGGCATTAGCAGCCACCTAGAGAAAGCAGGGGCATGCTGAGATCTGCCAGGCGAATTGAGAGGGAACAGACGCCGCCACAAGCGGGGGTGAGGAAATAAGCAGCAGAGAGGGAAGGTGCGGCAAATGCCCCCGGGGTTCTGTGAGGGCACTGGAGCTGCACGTCCTGTTCGTTTTCTTTCCTCTTCAACGTCTACAAATGTTCAGCATATGCTATAGAGTGGATTTTTTCAGTCTAGCCTTTGCCAACTAATGGCCTGCTTCCCTTCATACCCACCCCTCACGTGCCTTAAGCACCACTGGGCTTAAGGTGTTGCTATCTTCATAATGCAATGAAGAAACAGGGTCAGAGTTTAAGCAACTCGCTCAGGGTTACTCAGGTAGTTAGGGGCAAAGCCAGCCTTCAGTCCTGAGCCCGGGCTGCAAATCCCATGCCCCTTTTACTAAGGGCCTCCATTCCGCCCTGGACAGCCTCATTCTGCCAGGCAGAGGGAGACTGGGGCGGCCCCTCGCCCCACGGCTGGACACGCAGAGGAAACACAGCCTTGGAGGAAGGCCTCAGGCCCTCTGTGGAGCCCTGGGTCAGCCCGAAGCTCACCTCCATACTGGGTGTGTCCCCAGCCTGTGACCCAGATGGCCTTGCCGGCAGGGAAGACATGCGAGGCATCCGGCAGGCAGATGGGCCGCACCACGGAGCTGTACTCCACCGGTTTCTCCAGCTCCAGCAGCGCAATGTCGTAGTCGAAGGTGAAGTCATTGAAGGAGGGGTGGGAGATGATGCGCTTGAGCCGGCGCTCCTGCACCTCGGGGGCGCTGCGCTGGCTCTGGTCGTGCAAGCCCAGGAAGGCCGTCCACTGCGTGGGGTCCGAGTACCTGGAAGGGGGAGCCGCTGTGAGACCGCGCGGTCACTCGGGTCTGTGCACAGGGCCCCGCAGCCCCGCGCGTTCCCAGAGGACTCCGCATGGTCGAGGCACAGCAGCTGCTGAGAGAAGATGACGGTGCCAGCTCTTACTTGGTCTTGACCCTAAGCAAGAAACTACTAAGTGCCTCCCGCTGCAATAAGAAACTGCTCTTAAACTCTTTACCCCCCTCCTTGAATACATTTTTAATCTGATGACCAAAAATTAGGTATCTTATGAACCTGATCTTTCACAGGAGGAATAACAGAAAAATCAACCCAAATGATTTTTCTTTTCTTTTTTTTCTTGTTGTTGTTTTTTGTTTTTGTTTTTGTTTTTGTTTTGTTTTGTTTTTTGAGACAATCTTGCTCGGTCGCCCAGGCTGGAGTGCAGTGGCGCAGTCTCAGCTCACTACAACCTCCGCCTCCCAGATTCAAGTGATTCTCCTACCTCAGCCTCCTGAGTATCTGGGCTTACAGGTGCACACCACTATGTCTGGCTAATTTTTGTATTTTTAGTAGAGACGGGGTTTCACCATGTTGGTCAGGCTGGTCTCGAACTCCTGACCTCATGATCTGCCCCCCGCCCCTTGGCCTCTCAAAGTGCTGGGATTACAGGTGTGAGCCACCATGCCCGGCCCAAATAAATTTTTAATGCAGTGGTATATAACCTAAGACCAAAATGAATTGAAAAATATGTTGTGTTGTATCTACTAAGTTTCTTGTTGGCTATGGAATAGGTTTAGCGATTCTGAAGCTGTTCCATGTGCACTGTAGAGCGGGCGCCCACCCTAGTGTGGGGAAAGGGAGGCACAGATGTGGAATGGCATCAGAGGTATCAGGAAAGGCTCATGATTTTTATTTTATTATTATTTTGTGAGGTGGAGTCTCACTCTGTCACCCAGGCTGGAGTGCAGAGGCGTGATCTCAGTTCACTGTAATCTGCACCTCCCAGGTTCAAGTGATTTTCTGGCCTCAGCCTCCCGAGTAGCTGGGACTACAGGATGCGCAGCCACGCCTGGCTAATTTTTGTATTTTTAATGGAAACAGGGTTTCACCATGTTGGCCAAGCTGGTCTCGTACTCCTGACCTCAAACAACCAGCCCGCCTCAGCCTCCCAAAGTGCTGGAATTACAGGCATAAGCCACCATGCCGCTGGCTCACAATTCTTAAAAACTGGTCTAAAACCACTGCTGTCTCTAGCAGCACCCAGAACTTAGTGTCTAAATATCCTTCTCTATTGAAAGGAACCAGGGCTCCTTGGAAAAATGGCTGATTTCAGATCTGGGTCTTAATGGAAAGCACAAAGCAAACCTAGAACATTTTGTTTCTGCAGGAAGCAATCAAGCACTCAAACACCAATGTGGTCCATCTGGCAAAGCTGGTTAAAATGAGGACAATAAGAACCCCGAAATAAATGGTGACAGGGTGACACTACTAAACAAGCGGAATAATAAAAAATGGGTGGGATAATCCATCGGTCCACCCTGAGTCTAAAAAGTAATTTCAAAAGAGTTTAAAAGGGACAAAGGAAAGCTATTATTTACAGAGAAAAAGCAGCCCCTGGCCAGGCGTGGTGGCTTACTCCTGTAATCCAAGCACTTTGGGAGGCCGAAGCGGGTGGATTACCTGAGATCAGGAGTTCGAGACCAGCCTGGCCAGCATGGTGAAACCCCGCCTCTACTAAAAACACAAAAATTAGCTGGGCATGATGGTGGCTGCCTGTAATCCCAGCTACTCAGGAGGCTGAGGCAGGAGAATCGTTTGAACCCAGGAGGTGGAGGTTGCAGTGAGCCGAGACAGCACCACTGAACTCCAGCCTGGGCAGCAAAGTGAGACTCCACCTCAAAAAAGAAAAGAAAAAGGAAAGAAGGGAGGAAGGGAGGGAGGGAGGGAGGGAGGAAGGGAGGAAGGGAGGAAGGAAGGGAGGAAGGGAGGAAGGGAGGAAGGAAGGAAGGAAGGAAAAGAGAGAGAGAAAGAGAGAAAGAGAAAGAAAGAAAGAAAGAAAAAGAGAAAGAAAGAAAGAAAGAAAGAAAGAAAGAAAGAAAGAAAGAAAGAAAGAAAGAAAGAGAAAGAAAAAGTGATCAGCTCCTAAATGCTGAAGAAACAGTACAATAAGGAACCACATTCTCACCTACCACAGTAATAATCAACAAATGTGAGAATTACCAACGGACACTGAGACGCCAGGTAAAATACGGCTGGAGAACGACACACTCACGCTGATTCAAAGAATCACCTGTGATGGTGTATTCACAACCAAGGTGGAAGCCCCTTTATGATGGCAAAATCTGCTGGGCTCCCCGAGCCAGGTGCTCAGGCTCCTCTCCCAATCAGCCGCTGTCACGGGGGATCATGCTCTCCCTGAGAAATGTACAGCACCGCCCATGCACTGCTTCCTAACCCAGCCATGAAAACAGAGTCGGGAAAACCCAAATTGCGAGGCATCCTGTAAGATAACTGGCCCGAACTTTTCAACAATGTCAATGCCATAAAAAAACAAAAAATAAAAGGCATAGAGAAACTGTTCTTGATTAAAATGAGATTAAAGAAACCTAATGACTAAATACAAGGCATGACCCTTGACTGCATCCTAGAACTTTTTTAAAAAAGCTCCGAAGAAGGCCGGGCGCGGTGGCTCACGCCTGTAATCCCAGCACTTTGGGAGCTCCAAGTGAGAGGAGCACAAGGCCAGGAGATCGAGACCATCCTGGCTAACACAGTGAAACCCCGTCTCTACTAAAAAATACAAAAAACTAGCCGGGCGAGGTGGCGGGCGCCTGTAGTCCCAGCTACTCGGGAGGCTGAGGCAGGAGAATGGCGTAAATCCGGGAGGCGGAGCTTGCAGTGAGCTGAGATCCGGCCACTGCACTCCAGCCTGGGCGACACAGCGAGACTCCGCCTCAAAAAAAAAAAAAACAAACAAACAAAAATTAGCCGGGCGTGGTGGCAGGTGCCTGTAATCCCAGTTACTCAGGAGGCTGAGGCAGGAGAATCACCTGAACCCGGGAGGTGGCGGTTGCAGTGAGCTTGGATTACACCACTGCACTCCAGACTGGGCGATAGAGTATGTCTCAAAAAAAAAAAAAACAAAACTTCTAAAGAAGAACACGACGGGCATGATTGGAGGACATTTACGATGCGTACATCAGCTCGCAGCACAAAGCAATGCCACCATTTCTCAGTGTGGGACAGCGCCCTCGTTCTTGGAGACACAGGCCGAGGCACCTGGTGGGAAGCCTCACAATGGCTGCCCCCAACTGGGAAATGGTTCGGAAAAATACACGCGGGTGCAAACAGAGAGAAAGCAAACGTGATTAACTCAATCACTGAATGTAGATCAGAGGTATAAGAGTGTTGCCTGTATGGCCAGGTGCGGTGGCTCACGCCTGTAATCCCAGCACTTTGGGAGGCCGAGGCAGGGGAATCATGAGGTCAGAAGTTCGAGACCAGCCTGGCCAGCATGGTGAAACCCTGTCTCCACCAAAAATACAAACAATTAGCCAGGTGTGGTGGCACACACCTGTAGTCCCAGCTACTCCGGAGACTGAGGCAGGAAAATTGCTTGAACCCAGGAGGTGGAGGTTGCAGTGAGCTAGGATCACCCCACTGCACTCCAGCCTGGGGATAGAGCGAGACTCTGTCTCAAAAAAAAAAAAAAGTGTTCACTGTACTAGTCCTTTTTTTCATTCATTGTATTTACAATATTTTTGTAGGTTTGAAAAATTTCAAAATAAAACATTGGAAAAATGCATATCTAAAATAGAAAATGTGTGTGACAAGAGAAAGGCATGAACACCCGCTTCATTTTCCCTCACCTCTCAGGAAAGTCAAAAGGTTACTGAACCACCCAGCCAGGGGACCTCCCCGACCCTGGAGCACTAAACCGAGCCTCTGCCTCCACATCTCTCCCCATGCCTGCCTGAGCCCTGGTCCACTCTCGCTGCCCCGGCGTCCATCCCCTTCTGCCCTTCCTTTCTTTTTTTTTTTTGAGATGGAGTCTTACTCTGTTGTCCAGGCTGGAGTGTAGTGGCATGATCTTGGCTCACTGCAACCTCCACCTCCCAGGCTCAAGTGATTCTCCCGCCTCAACTGCCCTCAAGTAGCTGGGACTACAGGCACCTGCCACCATGCCTGGCTAATTTTTGTATTTTTAGTAGAAATGGGGTTTCACCATGTTGGTCAGGCTAGTCTCGAACTCCTGACCTCAGGTGATCCGCCCGCCTTGGCTTCCCAAAGTGCTGGGATTATAGGCGTGAGCCACTGTGCCCGGCCCCGTTCTGGCTTCTTTTACAGCCAACTCCCTACAGAATCGCAGGCCTAGGCCGAAGCTCAGTTTTCCAAGCTGGGCTATACCCGATCTCGCTTCACTGTAATCTGTTGCCACCAGAAAATGACTTCCCAAAAGCTGCTTTTGTGAGATCCTTTTTGTCCCATTCCACAGCCTAAAAGGATTCCCAAGAGCTGCCAGGTGAGGCCTTGGGACCCACCCAGGCCTTCTGCGTTCACCATCAATTGACCTGACCTTTCTGATGGCTTCCCAGCCTGCTCACATCCAGATACATACTCACCCCTGCATCAACTCATTCACTCAACAATCCCTGGGCATCTGTGATGTAATCTATGATCCAGTCTTCAGGTTCACCGTGTACACGGGGAGAGAGATGAAAACCACCGATTACAACATGACACGAAGGGTTCCACAGAGGACTGGGTAGAAAGCTGTGGAAGAGGATGGGCTGGGAGTCCGGAAATGAAGTGAGTTATGAACCAAGCCATCACATAGGCCTGGCCAGCTATGGCCTGAAGCAGTGGAGAATGCCACAAGTTTAAAGAGAACAAAGAGAGCTGGGCACAGTGGCTCACACCTGTAATCCCAGTACTTTGGGAGGCCAAGGCAGGCGGATCACCTGTGGTCAGGATTTCAAGACTAGCTTGGCTAACATGGTGAAACCCTGTTTCTACTAAAAGTACAAAAAATTAGCCAAGCATGGTGGTGCATGCCTGTAATCCCAGCTACTCAGGAGGGTGAGGCAGGAGAATCGCTTGAACCCGGGAGGTGGAGGTTGCAGTGAGAGGAGATCGCACCATTGCACTCCAGCTTGGGCAACAAAAGTGAAATTCGCTCTCAAAAAAAAAAAAAAACAAAAGAGAGCAAAGCATGTTCAGGAAGCCCTCACACTGAGCATGGGGAAGGCGTGAGGACCGCACTGGAGACTGAGGCCGGACGGACGGGCAGGGGCCAGATAACATGGCCATGTCGGTCATGAAGGAGTTCCTGCTTTGTACTGCAAGCTGTGGCGGGCGTTGAGCAACAGATTGGGGTGACCAGATTTTGGGAAGATCACTCCAGGCTCGAGTGGTGCAGACAGAGTCCTGAGAGGAAAGGAAGTGGATGGGGAGAGGTGCTGCAGCTGCCCAGGCTACAGTGAGCTAGGACGAGCAAGATGGTGGCAGTGCAAATAGAAGAGAGTAGAAACGTTTCAGGAACGCCCAGGAGGCAAGGATGTAGCTGAAAGGTTATCATGGGATGGGGAAGAGGGGAGAGCCATCCTCGTCCCTCTGGCTCAATTCCTCATGATCTCAATACCCAGCATGGACACCCCCATCCAGCTCTTTGCCCTGTGCCTGCAGGTTTCCACCTCCCTCCTCCAAGCCCTCCCTGTTCACCCGGCGACCTCAGCTCAAGACCCCGCTTTCATGAAGCCCTCTCTGCAAACTCAGCCAATTGGTAAGTCTGACAGTATTTGATTATATCAGCAGACTCAGCCTCTAATGTTTAAGGCATGCACGTCTACCAGTAGCTGAGAGACTGGTTGTGAAGATGCAGCCACTGCTATCCCCCATGGTGACTCCAGGGGCTGGAGTGCAGTTGGGAATCGCGAGTGCTCAGGTAGAACTTCTGATGTCCCAAACACTCTTCTCGATGTTGACACAGTAAGTTGTTTTATCCCTGAAACAGCCCTGCAAGGTAGGGTCACCCTTTTTAAGATGAGGACTCGCACAGAGAGGGCAACTTGCCAAAGATCATACAGCTAATACGTTGTAGAGCACAGTTGAAACCTAGGCAGCCTGTGCATTTAACCGCAACGTGATGCCGCCTCCCGGCAGTGCCCGACGAATGCATGATGACTTAGCCATGTGCTCAGGGTCCCTTGACACCAGGCCCCTGCACACCTCACACCTCCGTGCCTCTGCATACGACACTCCCTTTGTCTGGAAGGTCTGAGCCACCTGGTCCAGCTGACAAACACCCTCACTTTCAACCCTCAGTTCAGACACCCATGTTGAGTGTTCCCAACAGTCGCCCTCCCCAGTCCCTCAGGCATATGGATTTAAAATTCTAAACCCCACATGCTGGGTCCAAGGGAGCCTGGACACAGCCCTGGCACAGCACTTACTGCACGTGTGTGTCATTGTCCTACCCTCACAAGTCTGTGGCACACAATCTGCAGGGACCAAGTCCTATTCACATTGGTCTCTCTAGTGTCAGTAATAGCCATGGGTGTTGAATATTAACTGCACTACACATTGGCAGAAGCACGACTGATGATCAACACAGGATGAAGGAGAAGGAAATGAGAAAGGAAGCAATGAAGCAAAGGAAAGGAGGAAGCAGTGCAGGACAGCAGTGGTGTTCCTAGTATGCACCCAGCCATTTCCTAGCTCCACCTGCTGACGGGGCCTGGACATGACACCGTGGTGACAATGAACACACTAAGCAACTGGAACTTGGTCTCTAAATACCATCCCCAATAAACGCCTCCTTGGAGAAATGGTTGGTCCTAGGGCTGGGCTGGGGAAACACAAGATGAGCCTATTGTACCTCGTAGTGCCAGAAAGCAAGGACGTGGCTCAAAAAAGGAAAGAATGGGGCATGTCAAAGAGGCACAGAAGCCAACCTCAAAGAGCAGTGGTTGACCCAGGCATGGTGGCTCACATCTGTAATGCCAGCACTTTAGGAGGCCAAGATGGGAGGATCACTTCAGCCTAGGAGCTGGAGGCCAGGCTTAGCATTTAGCAAGGCTCTGTCTCTAGAAAAATTTTAAACTAGCTGGGCATGGTGGCATATGCCTGTAGTCCCAGCTACTTGGGAGGCTGAGGCAGGAGGATTGCTCAAGCCCAGGGGTTCGAGACTGCAGCGAGCTATGATTTGCACCACTGAACTTCAGCCTGGGTGACACAGTAAGACTCTGACTCTCATACACACACAGACACACACACAAAATTCTTAAGCTCACATTACTCCAAAAAACAAAAAATCATCCCTGCTCTGGGTGAGGTTGGGTATGACAAAATGAGACAAGGGACAGTCTCAAGCTAGACAAAGCCACATGTCAAGCACCCAGCGAAGCTGGGGACCATGGAGCTGGGTCCACTCCTCACAGGCTCTTGCTGTCTGTCTCCATCACCCAAGCCCTGTGCACGTGTCTGAGCGCACTCCATCTGTGCTGCAGGCCTTCCTCCTACTGTGGGCCCATCTCTCCTCCCTGCAAAGGGCAGCTGAGGGTTTGGGTCACCTGCTCCTGGAGCTGTCTACCATGGAAAATCATGCAGCCAGCAGAAAGCGCATCCGCTTCTCCCGAGGGTGGACTCTCCTGGAAGGCCCACGCACCTGCGCCTGCCTCTTCAGAGGAAGCCAGGCCCTAAAACTCCTTCCTTCAGCCAATGGCCAGACGCCCAGAGAGGCTGGGAGCTAAGACACAAATAGTGCAGCCTGGGATGCCCACGTGACCCTTCCAGGCCTCTCATCTGCCTATGTGTCTGAGGCCATGACATGCTGAGCACCTACTATGTGCCAGGCACAGCGCAAAGTGACTCAGGTACAGCATCGTACTTAATTCTCACAACTCTAAGGGTGGGAACTGATACTGTCACCATCATCAGTGAAGATCCCAAGGCCTAGGAAGTTTGAATAACCTGCCCAGGGTCACCGGCAAGCCAGAGCTGGAGCATGAATCCAAAGCTCATGTTGGCCAATCCGAGGAGTCGTGCAGTGCAGACTCACCGGAGACCACACCCGTGCTCCAGTCTGGCTCTGCCACTTAACAGCTGTGCCACCTCGAGCAAACAGCTCTACTTCTCTGAACCTTACTTTCTGTACAATGACGATACAATCGACCTGCCTAACTTGCTGGGCGTCTTAGGAGAGGCACAGGGACAGCACTTGGCTGCCAGTGGGCACCGAATACAGTGAGTTTTTATTGTTACTGTTACTAAGCCCCGTCCTGGGATATCTGTTCATTTGGTTTGGACGCTTGTCCCCTCCAAATCTCATGTGGAAATGGGATCCCCAGTGTTGGAGGTAGGCATGGTGGGAGGTGTTTTGGTCACAGATCCCTCCTGAATGTTTTGGTGCCCTCCCGATGGTGATGGGTGAGTTGTGAGTTCACACGAGGCTGGCTGCTTGAGTCTGGGACCTCCTCCTGCTCTCTCTTGCTCCCACTCTCGCCATGTGACGTGCCTGCTCCCCCTTCACCTTCTGCCACTGGTGGAAGCTCCCTGTGACCCTCACCAGAAGCAGAGGCTGGCACTACGCTTCCTCCCCAGCCTGCAGAACCATGGGCCAAATAAACCTCTTTTCTTTATAAATGATCCAGTCTCAGGTATTTCTTTAGAGCAGCTCAAGAATGGACTAACACATGTGCTCACCCCTCCAATGCCCTTCCTTGGTGCCAACCCACCCTGGCATGACTCCCAGATGCAAGGGACCAGTAAGGAGGCTCCCTGCTGCCCACCCAGAGACCCACCTGAATCCTCTGTCATCGATGTAGCAGTGCGCGGCGGAGACCAGCCAGTTGGGAGAGATGAGGGAAGCACCGCAGACGTGGCCCTGGCCCAGCGCGTGCAGGCTCACCTGCCAGGGCCACTCGCCCTCATCCGCATCTGTGCCCCCAACAACACGAGCCTGTCTCGTGAATGACCGCAGCCCACAGTCTGCAGAGGGGGGCAGAGAACCAGAGGACAGCAAGTCAAGGTGGGGACATCGAACCCCAAGGGGACATGCAGTGGGTGCCAGAAGACCCTGTGTGGGGAAGCCAGCTTTTGGCGTGCACAGCACTGCTGGAGTGGCCAGGGCATGAGGGACCCCCAAAACTACCTTTGAGCGTCACAGACTCCCACATGCCCCTTCTTCTCCCCACTCCCAAATTCAAACTCGCATCTTCCCACCTCCCTCTCCCTCACAAATGCAGCGAGGGCCTCCGGAGGCCAGCTGCTCAGCTTCACTTTGATTTGGGTGTCATCTGCCTGACTGGACGTCATTTGGGGCGTCACAGGAGAGGGGGCGGCGTGGAGCAGGGAGAAGCATCTTTGAATGCTGAGGGACACAGCTCTCAGAGGGACGAATGAACCACTGATGTGAGGTCACAGAACAGCTGCAGCTGTGCTCAAATCTAACCCGTGGCCAGCCAACGCTTCTGAAACACGGAGACTGCAAATTAAAGTATGGGTGGGCGAGGGTGAGACCCTGCCTTGGGCTTGGGTGAGCTGGGCTGCTCTTCTCCAGGCTACTCCCCTATAGCTGTGTCTACACAGCAAGGGCCAGCAATGCACTGCAGCCACGACCTCGCCGTGCTACAGAAGCCCTGAGATGCTGGCTGTACGGGCCTTTCTCCAAGACCAGAGCCAGCCCGTGGGGTGGTGCCTTCATGACAACTGGCAAGGCTATCCTTTCCGCCAGGAGACGCAAGCACAGAGCTGCTAAGCGAGGCGCTGGCGGGATTGCGCCTCCAGGTGCGCCCTCTGGTGGGCACCTCACACAGTGAACGACCTGCACAACCGTACTCAGACGCCTCGCTCACCGCAGTCCTTCTCATCTGAGCCGTCGCTACAGTCCTTCTTCCCATCACACTCAGGGTTGCCCTTGCTCAAGCAGAGCCCGTTGAGGCAGCGGTAGGTGTGTTTGGTACAAGTGACGACGTTCACTGTTCAAGGAGGAGGACAAGGGAGGGGATCAATTCCTCTGCAGCATCTGACCAGAAGCCAGAAACCACCCATGGCGCCTCATGGCCCCTGCACCTTACCCCCTCCCCCAGGCCTGCCCCACCCACGTCCACTGGCCTCTCAGCCCTGCTACAGGTTCTCCACCTTCCAGAAAATTCTCCCCCCTCCAGAGCCCTTTCTCATCACACTTCACCCACAGGTGGTCTGTGTTCATTAAACTCGGGGCATCCTGTGCGTGGGTGTGCTCAGGGCTGCCTCCTCCAGGGGCAAGGCCCCCAGCAGGAAGGTGGGTGGGGCGGGCCTCACCTTTGGGGCAGGAGGCCTCGTCGGACCCGTCCCCACAGTCGTCCTTCCCATCGCACTGCTGGCTCTTGGAGAGGCACTTCCCATTGGAACACCTGAAGGTCTGGGCGGGACAACCTGGAGAGGCACCAGGACTCAGCCACCAGGAGCCACCGGGAGCTGCCCCGCCCGCCTGCCCGCCCAGGCCGCCCCTCCCCAGCACTCACTGCACCCCTGCTCGTCGCTGTTGTCTCCGCAGTCGTTCACACTGTCGCAGACCCAGAAGAGGGGCTTGCAGAACTTGTTCTTGCATGTGAACTGGTGGGTGGCGTCGCAACCTGGAGTGGGGTAAGGGGAGGGTCGGCTGTGAGGCCCTCATCACTCACTGCTTCCCCAGGATGCCCAGGCGATCAGAGCTACCTGGGGACTGCTTTCTGATCTGCAGAGAGACCCAAGTGGCCCTGCTCCACCAGCTACCAAGCTGACCTCAGCACTCCGAAACACCCCGCCACCTGCCCCACAGAGGCCAAGATCTCCATGTGGCAGGGTGGGGAGGGAGGCCAGAGGTCCCTACACAGGGCCGAGAGCAAAAACTCCCACCACCTCCAGCCTTTTTGCCTTGGCAGTCAGCCAGCAGGGCCATGGGACACAGGCAGGGCGGGGAAGGAGGGTGGGGAGACCGGGGCTCCCAGCTGGACTCACTGCAGTTGAGCTCATCGCTGTAGTCGGTGCAGTCGGCCCAGCCATCACAGCGCATCTCCTTCCGGATACACCGCCCCGTGCGGCACGTGAACTGCCCCGGGCACGCTGTGGGCACAAGCAGGCCTGAGGCCCCCAGCACCCACCCACCTCCCTCCACTGGCTCTCGGCTCCCTCCCTCGGGCCAACCTCCCAGCCACAAACACAGAGGAGCAGGGTGGGTGCTGTGGCCCAGGGCAGGGGTTGCCCAGGCCCACCAAGGTGTGACAAAGGGGTTCCTGCACCTGCAGCTAGTGTGGGAAGGGGGCTGGCCACAGACCCCAACCTGAGCTGGCAGGGTCCCTCCCCACCACTGAGGATCGAAGCCCAGGAAGCCCCGGGTGCCCTGCAGAGAGGCCGGCTGGTCGCAGGCCCTGCCCTGCCCTGTGTGCTGGGCCACCTGGGGACCCCGAGGGCCAGGCCCTGCCTGTGACACTCAGCAGGTCCCCGATGCATGCGATGTGTCCTGTCCAAATGCAGTGCGGCATCGCGCTTCCTTCACTCTAAACATTTTCCATATTTCAATGTTTCTGAAATCAGGAGGCATCTGACCACTTTGCAGATGACAAAGTTGTAAGGAGGCCATTGTCACCGCCTCGGCACAGGTACAATTCAGTCACAGGTAAGTGTTTAGATCAAAGGTGTTGGTTTATCTGAGTGTCCTTTTGGCGATGAGCTAGGCCCTTGAATTTTACCTTAAATTTGGATTCCTAAGCATAGTTAAATGTCTTCCCAAGGTTATTCTATGATGCAGGGTTGAAATAAAAACGCATTGTATATGTGGAAGAACCGCTGCTCACACAGCCAACGGTACTTCCTAATGTGTCTCAAAATTACCCTATGAACCTAACGGTGCTAACAGGCCACAGAGGCAAGCACAGATGATCAAAGTCACAGGAAGGTGGGCCTGAGGGACAGATGGCGGGGGAGCTCAGATGAGGGGCGTCTCCAGCCGCGGGTACCTCATGCTGGGACTGTGACCCAGAAGGAAAGGGCACAGTGTGCACCAGCGCTCACAGCCAGCCTGCCTTAATTAATGCATCAAAGGTAGCGTGTTTTCCTTGCAAAGGTACGGCAGGGGTGAGATGCTCTTACATTCTCCAGCATTTTAGAATCAGCAAAGCATGATGCTAACGAGATGCAGGGTAGACAGAACATGCGGGGCAGGCTGTCCTCCTCCCAACAACATTCACTCACGGTCACTGGCGTCGTAGGAGAGGTATTCAGCTAAGAACCCGGTGTCGGTGTAGGACTGATCCGAGTGGAAGCGAACTGTGATCTTGTTGCTGTTGCTGGTGACGACGAACTGGGACCTCTCTCCGCAGTACCTGGAGCGGAGGTGGGGCACAACATGAGGAGGGACAGCTGGGAGCCGGGGGGCTGGTGGGACCCCTCCCCCTGCAGCATGGGCCAGGCAGCCCCCATACCCCCGGGGACTCACTTCTCCCCGTTGATCTCCACATAGTCCTTGGGGCAGGTGCCCGTGGGCACGCCAGGCTCCAGCAGGTAGAAGAATTTGAAGCGCACCTTCACGTGCTGGTTGTTGGGTACCTGAGGGAAGAGAGGCTGCTGAGAATCTGCGGCTTCCCTCCCTCCTCCCTGAACCTGAGGACGTCAAAGGGAGGTGGCCGCATGGACCAGGGAGAGATGGTATGCCTTCCATCAAGACAGGCTGGAAAGTTCTCCCAGCATTTTTTGTTTGTTTGTTTGTTTTTGTTTTTGTTTTTTGAGATGGAGTCTCACTCTGTCGCCCAGGCTGGAGTGCAGTGGCAAGATCTCAGCGCACTGCAACTTCTGCCTCCTGGGTTCAAGCAATTCTCCTGCCTCATCCTCCCGAGCCTCTGGGATTACAGGCACATGCCACAACGCCCAGATAATTTTTTTGTATTTTTAGTAGAGATGGGGTTTCACCATGTTGGTCAGGCTGGTCTCGAACTCCTGACCTCAGGTGATCTGCCTGCCTTGGCCTCCCAAAATGCTGGGATTACAGGCGCCAGCCACTACACCTGGCCTCTTTTCTTTTTTTTTTTTTTTTTTCTGAGACGAAGTCTCGCTCTGTCGCCCAGGCTGGAGTGTAGTGGCAAGATCTCGGCTCACCACAACCTCCGGCTCCCAGGTTAAAGCAATTTTCCTGCCTCAGCCTCCCGAGCAGCTGGGATTACAGGCACGGGCCACCACACCCGGCTAATTGTTGTATTTTTAGTAGAGACAGGGTTTCACCATGTTGCCCAGGCTGGTCTCGAACTCCTGACTTCGTGATCCACTTGCCTGGCCTCCCAAAGCGCTGGGATTACAGGCATAAGCCACCGCGCCCGGCCCTCCTGACATTTTTAAAGAAAGGAAAGGGAGGCAGCTCTGGCTGGGAAGGCGTGAGCGGCACAGACAGGTGACTCTCTTGTCTCACACACCTTCTTTGATTTCTTCCTGATGGCACCTCTGAGACCCAGGCACTGTCACCCTCACTTCACCTAGGGACAAGCTGAGGCCCAGGGAGCTTCAGCAACTGCCCAGGTCGTTCTGTCACCTGACAAGGAGCTAGGATGAGTCTGGGTCTGCCTGACACTGCAGGGGAAGACCTGACCCCCAGACACATGATCTCTTTGGGATTTGTTTATTTGTTTTTGAGACAGGGTCTCACTGTTGCCCAGGCTGGAGTGCAATGGCACTGTCATAGCTCACTGTAGCCTTTAACTCCTGGCTTTAAATGATCCGCCCACCTCAGCCTCCTGAGTAGCTGGGACCACAGGCATGCACCACCATGCCTGGCTAATTTTTGTATTTTTTTTTTTAAAGATGAGGTCTCACTATGTTGTCCAGGCTCATCTTGAATTCCTAGCCTCAAGTGATCCTCCCGTCTTGGTCTCCCAAAGTGCTGGGATTACAGGTGAGAGTCACCACATTTGGCTGCCTCTTTGGGGTTAAAAAAGGATCTCCTCTTCCCTGTCTTCTGTCTTCCTCATTTGCCATCCACCTCTCTCTCTCTCATACACACACACACACACACGCACACACACACACATGCACACACACGTACACATATGCAAACACATGCACACACATGTACACACACACACAGAGAGACATACACATGTGCATATACATGCTCACACGCACACACACACATTCACATACCCCATAGTTCCTACCTCAATGTTCCATGTGCAGTCAATGTTGGGTGGGTAGTGGCCCGGGTAGTAGGGGCTGTTGAATGTCCCCTGGGCTTTACGTAAGTGGCCTCCACACCCTGAGAGGAAAGGTGGGAGAAAGCAAGAGGATCAGGAACCTGCCCGGCCAAGCAGGCAGGCAAGGACTCTGCAGCCTGAGGACGCCTGGATGCTGCACAGCAAGTGCACAGCCAGGAAGGCCGGGTGTCGGGTGCTGAAGCTTCAGGAGGGCTCCTGACCCAGGCGGTCGGCCAGATGCCTTTGGCTCAAGCTTCAGCCTCTGCTGCTGACCTAGGCCAGCTCCCCAGCCACAGGGTCCAGCCTGTGGCCTCCTAAGCTCAGTCACCCCCACTAAGGCCTTCCCCTTCTCCGCGGCCCGCGGGCAGTTCCGCCCTGCCCTGCCCTTCCTTACTGCTCATCTTAGGCAGCTGGAAGAAGGTGGCCTCAAAGCCGGGATGCCGCCGCTCAGTGTTGGTTATCAGCGTGATGAGCAGGACGTTCTGGGAGGAGAGGAAGGTCAGGTTGTAGGAGGGAGGGTAGGCGCCACACAACCTGTGGGGGCAGAGGGTGGGCATTAGGAAGAGCTGGCAGAACCCAAGCTTCTCACACACCCAAACCAGGCTCCCAGGCAGAGGTGCCCAAGGACCCCATCCCTAACTCTGGTCCCATCCACAGAGGGCTAAGAATGGAGTCAAAAAGACCTTCATTCAGGTAAGTCCCTCCCCCACACAATCAGTGATGGAAGGAGTTAGTGATAAACGGTTCACCTTTGTTTAAAAGAGCAACACCCAGCCGGGCACAGTGGCCCACGCCTGGAGGCCGAGGTGGGTGGATCACCTGGGGTCAGGAGATCAAGACCAGCCTGGCCAACATGGTGAAACCCCGTCTCTACTAAAAATACAAAAATTAGCCAGGTGTCGTGGTGCATGCCTGTAATCCCAGCTCCTCGGGAGACTGAGGCAGAAGAATCGCTGGAACCCAGGAGGCAGAGGTTGCAATGAGCCAAGACGGCACCACTGCACTCCAGCCTGGGTGACAGAGCGAGACTCCATCTCGAAAAAAAAAAAAAACAACACCCTAGACATGATACATGCCCACAACAGAGGATTTACTACATAAGCTGTGGGTTCAATCAGAACAATAGCAGTGGTAACAACCAACATTTATCAAGAACATGCCAAGGTCGGGCCTACAATCCCAGAATATTGGGAGGCCGCGAGGCAGGAGAATTCCTTGAGGCCAGGAGTTTCACACCAGCCTGGGTAACAGAGTGACACCTCATCTCCATCATCAAAAAAACTAGCTGGGCATGGTGGCGCTTGCCTGTAGTCCCAGCTACTCAGGGGTGAGGCCAGAGCCTCAGGAGTTCAAGGTTACAGTGAGCTATGATTGTGCCACTGCACTCCAGCCTGGGCAACCAGGAGACTCAAAAAAAAAAAAAAAAAAAAAAAAAAAAAAAAAAAGAGGAACATGCCTGGCATGGTTCTCGGTGCTCTTAAATCTGTTAACTCACAATCTTCATAACAGCTCTGTGGAGTAGATACTGTTATCCCTAGCTCAGAGGTGAGGAAACTGAGACACAGAGATCTTCAGTAACTTGCCCAACATCCCATGGTTAATAAGTGGCAGGCTTAGAATTTAAACTCAGGCATTGAAGCTCCAGAGTCCACACTGCTCACAACCATACCATCCTGATTGTGTCCCCTCCTTCTAAACACTGTAACTTTATAAAAACCCTGAGAGACAGGGTGACTGATTTGGAAAGATCATCATAATACACTTCATTTGTTAAAGCCGGTAATGAAACTGCATGCATGGGATAATCCTATTTCTTAACACACACACAGCAAAACAGGCAACATCAAAATTTTGGGGGATAATGGACATCAAAAATTTGGCCAGGTGCTGTGGCTCATGCCTGTAATCCCAGCACTTTGGGAGGCCAAGGCAGGCGGATCACCTGAGGTCAGGGGTTCGAGACCAGCCTGACCAACATGGTGAAACCCCATCTCTACTGAAAATACAAAAAAAAATTAGCTGAGCATGGTGGTGCATGCCTGTAATCCCAGCTACTCGGGAGGATGAGGCAGGAGAATTGCTTGAACCCGGGAGGCGGAGGTTGCGGTGAGCGGAGATCTTGCCACTGCACTCCAGCCTGGGCGACAGAGCGAGACTCCGTCTCAAAGAAAAAGAATTAACAGTGGTTGTTTCTAGGCAGTAAGATGACGAGTGACTTTAGTCTTCCTTTTGCTTGTCAATTTCTTTTTCCCACTGGGACCACGTACTTCTTTGTTGTGCAATTAATAAATTAGAGAGATGGAAAAGAAGTCCTGGTTGCAAAGCTGTGGCAGCAGATGGTTCTAGATTATTCTTGGCCTGAATTTTAGCCCATTATTAATCATTAAATGTCCGCCCAGCTCATTTCCATAGTCAGCCACAGAAGGCTCTAGCCCAGCGAGTGCGGGAGAGGCGGCTCACCCACCACGCACAGCACCTCTGTGCAGTACGCTCTACCCTGACGTGGGGTATCCCACAGGTGCATTAACCACGCCTTTCCGTTTTCTGTAATGCGGGTGCTTTGACATCTGGGGCCCTGCTGACTGTGGAGGGCTGGCCAATGCTTAGAGATAGGAAAGGACTCACCTGCAAGCAAACCTTCCCTATACAAACCCACCCATGGAGGGCCCAGCCCCACCTCCTCCAAAAGGATCTCACACTCAGGGCCACTATTCTTTGCCCTAACCACCCCAGACCCAAGTATCAGAGAACTAGGGACAGCTCCTATGCCCCAGAGCCTACTAAAATTATTCAAACAAGTCAATTCTAAACCTCTCACCCTGATTTGTGTTGCCTTTTCTGTGTAAACTACATAAAGGCTCTTTTTGTTGTTGTTGTTGTTTTGAGACAGAGCCTTGCTCTGTTGCCCAGGCTGGAGTGTAGTGGTGCGATCTTGGCTTACTGCAACCTCTGCCTCCCAGGTTCAAGTGATTCTCCTGCCTTGGCCTCCCGAGTAGCTGGGATTACAGGTGCCCACCACCACACCCAGTTGATTTTTGTATTTTTAGTAGAGACCACACCCAGCTGATTTTTGTATTTTTAGTAGAGACCACACCCAGCTGATTTTTGTATTTTTAGTAGAGATAGGGTTTCATCAGGTTGGCCAGGATGGTCTCAAACTCCTGATCTCAAGTGATCCAGCCGCCTTGGCCTCCCAAAGTGCTGGGCTTACAGGCATGAGCCACCATGCCCGGTCCATAATAAAGGCTCTTGCTTACATTTTCCCCTCATTCCTGTTACCCCTTGACCAACCTAGTGCTTCCTCGTGTAGCCTGAGACAGGGTCTTGCTCTGTTGCCCGGGCTGGAGTGCAGTGTTGCAATCACAGCTCACTGCAGCCTTGACCTCCTGAGTTGGAGATCCTCCTGCATCAGCCTCCTGAGTAGGCATGCACCACCACACCCAGCTAAGCTTTTTATTTTTTATAGAGGCAGAGTCTTGTTGCCCACGCTAGTCTCAAACTCCTGGCCTCAAGAGATCCTCCTGCCTCAGCCTCCCAAAGTGCTGAGATTATAGGCATGAGCTACCATGCCCGCCAACAAAATTGTCTTTTCAAGGGCAGTCATCTCCTGATCTGTTGGCCTTCATATACCTGAATAACAAAGCCTACATTTTACAACTGTGGGCAGAGCCTTCTCTCTGGCAGTTTAGGGGGGCACGCCCTGCACAGGCTGGATTTGGTATCTGGGGACCACAGAGCCTTCCTCTGCCTTGCCAAAATCGCCTCCCAGACTCGACTGGAGCTCCAGCTGAGGATCACACCACACGTGCCCTTTGCTGCCTGGACGTTTGGCGGTGGCCTGTGGCCAAGAGTGGTAAACTGTATCCCAGGCCTGTGCTGCAATCCGTTGAAGAAGCTGGCCCCCTATGGTGCAGCTGCCAAGCTCCCACAGCCCCACCCGCCCCCCAGGGTACTCACTGCACCAGGGCGTGGGGCTCCATGGGGCTCAGGGTGTTGTACACCGTCACCAGGTCGCTGCCGCGCTCATCACAGGACGCAAGGTCAAAGCTGCGGAAGGTGAGGCTCAGCACTGAGTCGGCATCCCCCCGCAGGGCCCACTGGCAGCGGGCGTGAGCGGGGTAGGGGCTGTCAGGGAATCCGGGCGTGGTGAAGCGCATCACCTCCAAACCGCGGGCGTGCAGGGCAAAGCTGCAGCTGTCTGCGCAGGAGACAAGAAGAAGGGCGTGTGTGGGGGCAGGACGGGGCAGAGCTGAGGGAGGAACCTGAGACCCCGTGGGCCTGGCCCCTTTGAGATGCCCCAGGCTGCCCTGGGCCTCGAGAAATCAGGAAAGGGGCTTCTCAGAAGGGCCTGGAAAGATCATCGTAGTATACTTCATTCAGAGGGACATGCACTGGGGACCCCACTGGCTTAAGGGCATCTGGCCACATCTCCCCTCTTCCCCACCCAGAGGAGGAGGTGGGCACGGTACTTACTGTCCTGGGTCCTCTGTACAGTTTTGGGGTCAGTGGCTGAAGAATAAGAAGGAGAATAAAGAATTTCCTGATACAATGCATTTCCTTATTCCTGCTTCCTTATTATCTAAAGGGAGGTGCCCGGCCAGCACGTAATCTTCTCTCTGGTGCACTGGGCCCTGGGAGTGCCTGTCCCCTGCAATGGTCCAGGGCCCAGCCCCACTCCAGGGAAGGCTGGCCAGTCCCATGCCCACCCCGACCCTCGGACTCACGGAAAGCCACCACTGAGGTGACCACAAAGGACTTCAGGGAGCGTGCCCGCGGGGGCAGCATGACTACGCGTTCCTCGGCCATGACGCGCTCGGCCTCCTCCACCAGGTGCTGTGGGATACTGAACTCAGACCAGTAGTAGGCGATGACGCTGCCCTCGCTGGGGAGAGAGCAGGGGGGGGCCTGAGGCGGAGCTCTGGGCCCCATTTCCCCCACGTGCGCCTAGAGCGACTCCAGGGCACGTGGGCCACTCAGGCCACCCGCAGGGGCCCACCTGGGCCCTCCATCTGCAGAGGCCCTGCCCCAGCTCCTCTTTTGTGTCACCCCTCTTCCCACCCCGAAGCAAGAGGACTTGCCCCTTTGCCCGCTGCTCTCAGTCTCACCCCCACCAGACCAATTCTGGAGGCCGCTCAGGGGTAGGAATGAGGCGGGGGGAACCCACTGGAATTTGCCCACAAGCGAGGACACCCCAAGTGTCGCCTTCCTGAGCCTGTTTTCTGACCTGAGAAAGGAACTGGGAATGCCACCTGCCACACAGCATTCCCCAGGGTTCAAACGAACTAGTAAAATAAAATGCAGTTTGAGAAGAAAGTCTATTTTTTTACAAAAGTATGCGTGAAAAACTGTACAAGCACAGAAAATATGGGGACTCATTGAAGCCTGCCTGAGCACCCCGACTCCCCCAAACCCAAATGTGGAAAAACAACAAAGAGTCACAGCCATTCCTGGCATCATGCCAAGCACCTCACAAGCCTTTGGGCAGCTCATCACAGCAACAGCTGCAGTCACCTTTGCCATGGGGGCAGAAGAGTCAGGCTGCCAAGTAACGCACAGGAGGACACGGCGAGGACCCTCCTTGGTTCTCCAGGCCAGGACCTCCAGCACCATCTCCCGCTTTCTGCCCCACACTCCCAGCCAGTCTGGGATGCAACCCACTGAGCCTTCTGTCTGCACCCACCTGAAGGCTGTCACGGCCGACTCCTTGTGGTAGGGGCCCAGGAACGGGACTCCGCTGTACAGCAGCTTCAGCTGAGGAAGGGCAGAGACTCAAGGCGGGCCCCACACAGCGATGACACTGCCCTAAGCCCGGGCTGCCCCCTCCCCTCTGGGGCCCGGGCCCGTCCCACATCACCCCCATCCCAGGGCCCTGGGAGCACAGGCGAGGTACGTCCCTGCTGCCCAGCAGGTGGGACACCAGGGCACACAGCCAGGCAGGGCTCTGGGCAGGCTGCACTCACCGCGTCCTTCACCTTGCTGGCCAGGCTTACAAACTCAGTGGAGTTGGAGTTCTCGTAGGCATCCACAAAATTCTCATTTGTGATCCTCAGGTAGCCATTGAAGATCTTCTGGACACGCACGTCCCGGTCTGTGTGAGACCAGAAGGCACTCGGTCAGGGGAGGTGGTACCACCCCCGCCTGTCCCTCGCCATCCACAACGGGGAATGAATGGCGGGAGGGAGCCATGGGCCAGCCCTGACTGCTTCCCATCACCCCCATCAGGGTTCCAGAGAGGCCAAGAGACCCTCGTGTCCTCAGTAGGCGGCCCTGGGTCCGTCCACTGAGGGAGGAGGGACAGCCACCCCTCCTCGTCCTCCCTGGAGCCAGCCCCCACTTTACTCACACTGCAAATGCCACACCAGGGAGCCGATCCCCAGTGAGACCAAGAGGAGGCCAATCAGCACGGCTGCCAGCACCACCCAGCGCCCCGGGCCATGCTTTTCCACCTTCTCGACGTTGTTGACCGGCAGGAACTCCACGCCTTCCTCCAAGCCATTCACTTTCTGCCGGGAGAGAGTTGCCACCACTCAGACCCTCTCACCCGTCTCCCCCTGCGCCCTGCTGGGGAAGATGTTCACATTTTGTGAGGTCCGGCTTGGAGAAGCAAGCAGGGGCTTGGGTGAGAAGAAGGGGGCTTCCCCCAGAGGCATGGGGACCACTGCCCAGAGTGCAGACTCTGAGACATGAACCCTGGGCATGCTCTGGGAGGAACATGAGGTCGGCCTTCCGGACCACGCATCTCAGGGTCTGGACAGCACCAGGCGATCATTGCTTATGAATTGTTCATTTAAATTAAAACGCAATGAAGGGCTGTCTTAACCCGGTCTTCGAGGTCTTCCCTTCAGTGAATCATCTTTGACATAGGTGGGTGTCCCGGAGCGGGGCCCCAGGCCAGGACCATGACTGGCAACTATGGTGCCCCTGTGCAGACTTCTACAAGCAGGCTCTGCTCCCTGGGACACAGCCCCTACCAGATTCAGTCCCCCTATCACCTGGCCCAGGAGCCTGTGGCCAGCACTCAACTGCACACCCTACCCAGTGGCCTTAAGCAGCCAAAAGTAAAAAGGTGGTGCCGTCGTGGAAAAAAACTGCTCTGTGTTTAACCTTGGGAACCCCAGTCCAGGACCAGAAAGCACAGTGAGAGGCCCACTGTGGGAATCCACACCCATGCGCAGCCCCAAGAGAAGGAAAAGCAAACAAACCAAATGCCCAACAAACAGGATGGCGACTTCCCTGGGTTCCTCCCTGCCAAGGGTATCCATGAGGAGGGGCCAGAATACGAAGGGGCAGGTGGGGTGTCTGCTGCCCACAGTGACGGACTGGCAAAGGTTTCTGCCCATAACACATGCCATCTACCCGCCCTGAATCCTGGGGACGCACCATGGCCCGGCGCTGTGGACTTTCGGTTTAACTACCTCATACCCACTCAATACGGCTCACAACAAAAGCAACAGCCCATCCCAAACCCACATGTGTTGGCCCTTTTAACGGTTTCCTGATGTCATTCTTCTGGTGGTGATCTCATAATTCGACAGTGTAAATTTAAGCTGACATGTCTTGGTTTGTGACATTTACCCACTATCAACTCACTGCATGAAAGATTCTCCTCACTCCTGCCTTACTGGGATACTTAAAACTCCAATTTTGGTTTCCTAATTGGCTATATTTGTGACTTGATCTAATATCACACACAGAAACACATCCCAGGCAGCCACTTAAAATGTCTTCAAGCTGCTTGTTCTGGAGTCGTCTCTATATTTCTAAATAATATGGCAACACCATAATCTCTTGACTCATCCATCTAGAAATCGGTTGACTTTCTATTATGACAATGTGGATTTTAGTGTCCTTCCGCCCTTTCTCTCCCAAGCCTCCCAACAGTTACAAGCCCAAAGTTGAAAAAAAAATCATATCCATACTCTAGGTTTTCATTATTAGCCTGTGAAAATATTGTTCACTATTATGTTTCCTTTCTTTGTACAATTTCTTTGTTTTTCCTGCTGTGAATTTTCACTTACTGGGGTTACTTTTTAATTTGTACCCAAATCTTTACATACAGTCTAAGAGCTCTGCAGTACTCTTCTCAATCTTCTACATATAAAATCTGTTAAATAACTTATTTCATATTCTTCCTGAGGGCCACACTTCTGGAGCCCCCTGTCCTTTCTCATAGCAGTTGTCCAGAACTTCCTTCACCATCACCCTGAGGATTTTTCTTAATCTTCTTCTGCATTAAAACCCTTATTTCCTGGATTCCATGTCTTCATCTTTCTTGGTTTACACTTCATTTTGGTGGAACATATACTTTTTTAAAAATTTTTTCTAGCTATAAAGACGCAGAAGAGACGAACATTTACTTTCTGAGAAGAATGTTTTTTGATACTTTGCATGTTTCTGAAAATACCTTAATTCTACACTCACATTTATGGAAGTTTGGCTGGGTATAGAACTACAGGTTTAAAATAATTTTCACTTAGAATTTTGAGGGCTCAGGCTGGACGCAGTGGCTCACGCCTGTAATCCCAGCACTTTGGGAGGCCGAGGCACGTGGATCATCTGATGTCGGCAGTTCGAGACCAGCCTGGCCAACGTGGTGAAACCCCGTCTCTGCTAACAACACAAAAATTAGCTGGGTGTGGTGGCCCGTGCATATAATCCCAACTACTCAGGAGGCTGAGGCAGGAGAATCACTTGAACCCAGGAGGCAGAGGTTGCAGTGAGCTGAGATTGCACCACTGTACTCCAGCCTGGGTGGCAGACTGAAACTGTCTCAAAAAAAAAAAGAAAAGAAAAGAAAAGAATTCTGATGGCTCTATTGTTTTTTAGCTTCTAATTTGTTTTTGAGAAATATGATAATATTATAAACTCATTATCTTTTACTTATGACTTCGCTGTCTTCCTTTGAAAGCCTTGAGGATGTGCTTTGAATTGGGTGTTTTTGTTTCCTTGAGACAGGGTCTTGCTGTGTTGCCTAGGCTGGAGTGCAGTGGTCTAATCATAGCTCACTGTAACCTTGAACTCCGGAGCTCAGGCAATCCTCCCACCTCAGCCTCCTGAGTAGGTAGGACTATAGCTGTACACCACCATGTCCAGTTAATTTTTTAATAATTTTTTGTAGAGGCAAGGTCTTGCTATGTTGCCCAGGCTGGTCTCGAACTCCTGGCCTCAAGCTATCCTTTCAACTCAGCCTCCCAAAGTGATTTTCCTGTCTTATTTTTTAGATTATGTCTCCTTTTCATCTTCCCTGGTCTACCTTTCTTTAATCCTTATTATATTTATCCTCTATTTATCCTTTCTCTGTATTATCCATCTCATTATTTTTAACCTTTCAATTGAGTTTTTCATTCTTGGTATCAAAATTTTAATTTCTAAGAGCTTTCTTGTTCTTTGAATTTTCCTCTTTTATGGCATCTTGTATTTGCTTCATGAATGCAAAACCTTCTCATCTTTATATTTCCATTGAGTATCTTTTCCCTGTTTTTGACTTTCTCTTCCATGTTGAAGACTTTCTTCAAATGCTGGGGGATCCTGGGTGGTTATTTTTATTTAGAAACAAGCTCCTGAAGGCTGTTTGGAAGCTCTGTGTGCATGCCATGCCACAACTGGCTTCACTGGGGGGGGACACAAGTAAGTGGCGAAACAGATTTTTTTCTGGGCATTCCCAACTGTTAGACTATATACATCTTCCTGTGGATGGTTCCATTGCTCCAGAGAATAATTTTCTAATCTCCTGGCTGGAGTGATTCAAACCCAGCCACTAGCATTCAGGAACATGTAGAAGAGACTCTTTCCCCTTCTTTTCACCTCTCACGACAGCTTTCCTCTGTACCTGGGGTCCTCAAGCCCAGATATTGTTTGATTCGATCTCTCCCGACTATTTTTCCCATCCACTGTGGGAGTCTGCTGGGGTCTTTGTCTTTTGGCTTGGGGCCGAGGTGGAGATTTGGGGATTTCCAACAATGTCCTTTCTTGTCTCACCTCTGTCTTCTAGAATACTTGAGCCCAATCTTTTCTGAGCCTGGCAGAGAAGAGACCATTACCAAAGAAATACTGGAAGGATATTTCCAAGAGCTGAAGAGAGTCCTAAATCTTCCAATTCAAAGGGCTCAGTGAATGGTGAGAAAGACAAATGAAGCAGCACATATAGCCAAACAGACTGTATTGTGATGACATTTTGGAACATCACGGATAAGAATGGATCCTCTACGCCTCTAGCTGTCGTCTTTTCTCTCCTGTATTTTGCGTTTCTTCAGCGTTTGGTTCTATTTTGGGAATTTCTTTGACTTGCTCTTGCAAACCTTCCATTAAATTTAAAAAATAGCTTCATTGAGGTATTATTGCATAAAATAAAGTGTATATATTTAAGTGTACAATTTTGGGCATCCATATGCACCCATGAAACCATCCACAGCTAAGATGATGCCCATGTCCATGGCCTTCAAAGTCTCCTCCTGGCCCCTCCCACATGTTCCTCCCTGAATCCATTTCCTGTCCCCAAGAAACCACGCATCTGCTTCAGGCTGCTTTTCCCAGAGCTTTATGTAAATAGAATTCTGCAGTATGCACTCTTCCATCTGGCTACTTTCACTCCGCACGATTCCTCTGAGACTCACCCAGGTTCCTGTGTGCACAGCAGTGCATGCCTTTCGGTTGTTGCTGCATTTATCCCATCGTTTGCGTACACAAGCATGTGTTTACCTGTTCACCTATTGATGGACATTTGGGGTGTCTCCAATCTGAGGTCATTACAAATAGAGCTGCGAGAAACACTCCCGTAGCTGTCTTTGTACTGGCGTATCAGCAATGAACAACTGGAAACTAAAACTAAAAGACACCTTTTACAATAGCTTCAAAAATATGAAATACTTAGAGGTAAATCTGACAAAAAATGCACAAAACCTGTACACTGAAAGATGCAAAATACTGCTGGGAGAAATTCTAAAAGACCTAAATTAGTTAAGCAATATATGCTGTTCATGGATTAGAAGACTCAATATTAAAATGTCTATTCTCAAATTTAGCTATAGATGCAATACAATCTTTTTCTTAAGATACAGGGTCTTGCTATGTTACCCAGGCTGGTCTTGAACTCCTGGCTTTAGCAATCCTCCTGCCTCAGCCTCCTGAGTAGCTGGGACTACAGGGTGCACCACTGTACCCAGCTGCAACTAGATATTTTTATATTATCTTTGGAACTTCCCTTTTGACTTTCTTTCAGGCTAGGTTTTCTTTAGACATCTGGTGGCTTCTGGTAGTCTAACCATACTTAAGAATGAGAAAACAGAGATTTCAGCTAGACTCTGAACAGACTGTGTATGTGTATATAAGTATAAGAAATGTAGCTGGGAACAGTGGCTCCCGCCTGTAATCCCAGCACTTTGGGAGGCTGAGGCAGGCGGATCATTTGAGGTCAGGAGTTTGAGACCAGCCTGACCAACATGGTGAAACCCCTGTCTCTACTAAAAATACAAAACAATTAGGCAGGCGTGGTGGTGCATGCCTGTAGTCCCAGTCACTCAGGAGGCTGAGGCAGGAGAATGGCTTGAACCCGGGAGGCGGAGGTTGTAGTGAGCTGAGATCATGCCATTGCCCTACAGCCTGGGCAAGAGAGTGAGACTCTGTCTCAAAAAAAAAAAAAGAAACGTAGGCCGGGCGTGGTGGCTCACGCCTCTAATCCCAGCACTTTGGGAGGACGAGGCAGGTAGATCACCTGAGGTCAGGAGTTTGAGACCAGCCTGGCCAACATGGTGAAACCCCATCTCTACTAAAAATACAAAAAAATTAGCCAGGCGTGGTGGTGGACGCCTGTAATCCCAGCTACTCAGGGGGCTGAGGCATGACAATCGCTTGAATCCGGGAGGCAGAGGTTGCAGTGAGCCAAAATCGTGCCATTATACTCCAGCCTGGGCAACAAGAGCGAAACTCCATCTCAAAAAAAGAAAAAAAAAAAAGTAACAAAAGTGGCCGGGCGTGGTGGCTCGTGCTTGCAATCCCAGCACTTTTGGAGGCCAAGGCAAGCGGATCACCTGAGGTCAGGAGTTTGAGACCAGCCTGGTCAACATGAGGAAACCCCATCTCTACTAAAAATACAAAAAAATTAGCTGGGTGTGGTGGTGGACGCCTGTTATCCCAGCTACTCGGGAGGCTGAAGTACAAGAGTCTCTTGCATCCGGGAGGCGGAGATCGCAGTGAGCCGAGATCACACCACTGCACTCCAGCCTGGGCAACTGAGTGAGAAAAAAAAAAAAAAGAAAGAAAAAAAAAGAAATTTAACAAAAGGGCCAGGCATGGTGGCTCACATCTGCACTGTGAAAGGCCAAGCTGGGCAGATAACTTGAGCCCAGGAGTTCGAGACCAGCGTGGCCAAAATGGCTAAACCCCATCTCCTCAAAAACACAAAAAAAACTAGCCAGGCATGGCAGCATGCACCTGTAGTCCTGGCTACTCAGGAGGCTGAGGCAGGAGGATGATCTGAGCCCAGGGAGGCTGAGGCTACAGTGAGCCATACTACTACCTTCCAGCCTGGGCAAGACAGCAAGACCAAGGAAAGAAGAAGAAAGAAAAGAAAGAAAAGAAAGAAAGAAAGAAAGAAAGGAGGAAAGGAGGAAAGGAGGAAAGGAGGAAAGGAGGAAAGGAGGAAAGAAAGNAGGAAAGGAGGAAAGGAGGAAAGGAGGAAAGGAGGAAAGGAGGAAAGAAAGAAAGAAAGAAAGAAAGAAAGAAAGAAAGAAAGAAAGAAAGAAAGAAAGAAAGAAAGAAGGAAAGAAGGAAAGAAAGAAAGAAAGAAAGGAGGGAGGGAGGGAGGGGGGAAAGGAAGAGAAAAGGAAAGAAAAGGAAGAAAGAAAGGAAAGAAAGAGAGAAAAGAGGGAGGGAGGGAGAGAAGGAAGGAAGGAAAGAAGGAAGGAAGGAAGGAAGGAAGGAAGGAAGGAAGGAAGGAAGGAAGGAAGGAAAGAAGGAAGGAAGGGTAACAAAATAATAATTTATTATGTTTAGATGTATATCCAATTCACAGGGTAATTTCACAACCATTTTCGTACTGGACCTTCACAACAATCCTGTGACTCATTCCAGACTGGCTGGTGCTATCACCCCTGTTATACAGAGAAGGTAGGGAAGAATGCTAATTTTGCAAGGTCACCCAGCACCTGGTAGCAGATCCAGAATCTGGTCCTGGTTTACTGCCTCCCAGTGTGGTTAGGTTCCAGAATTCAGGGAGCAAGGATTCCGGGAAACAGGAAAGTAGGCAGAGACTCCCATGAGAAGGGGGAAGGTGGCTGAGGGCATTGACTCAGGCTCTGCCATGGAGCAAGGCTGCCAGCAGTGGCGCTAGCTCAATGGTGGGTCCTCCGTCCTCCCTGCAGTGTGAGCTCTGTGGCGCCACTCAGCCCAAAAGTGCTGTCTAATCAGTAACTGGGCTGCTTCCTTTTATAACCTTAGCTCTTGGCTCCATTTTCAGGTGTAACAGAGATACTGTTGCATAATCCCATCGTTTTATTGATAAGAACACTGAGGCTGAAAGAGAGGGAGTGGCCTGTTCCTCCAAGGTCACAAAGCTAATAAAGTCGGTGAAGCAGCAAAGCTCTTTTAACTCCTGGGTGGTGGAGGAGGAAGGAGGAGGTCTCAGGGAGCTCCCATCCACTTAGACACTTAGACAACTGTAGACATAACACCTCCCTATGGGGCCACAGCCAACGTGCGAGATCCTGTGCCTGTGCCTGCTTTCACTTCTCTTGTCTCTCTTTCTTAAAAGCAAACATATTTGCAGGTGCACACAAAAAACAGTGCTATGAAGCCAGGTGTCTGCTTACCATAAACGCAGATAGAGGCCACGTAACTATCACAGCCTCTTCCTGCTGGCCCACTTTAGTTAGATCCTGGCCAGACGGCCCAGAAACACAGCAGCTCAGCTCCAGGCCACTCAGACAAGGGAGCGAGGAATGACTTCCTGGCGGGAGGTTGGGGATAAGGGCTCGGGACAAGCAGGGTACAGACCCTAAAGGGCCAGGATCTAACAGGGACCACCACCATCCCACCCACGGGGTGAGATCAGACCACCATCCCACCCAGCAGGGACGGATCAGACCACCATCCCACCCAGCAGAGGCGGATCAGACCACCATCCCACCCAGCAGAGGCGGATCAGACCACCATCCCACCCAGCAGACACAAGATCCAACCATCACCATCCCACCCAACTTTCCTCAGGGAGAGAGGGGTCAGATCCAGAAACCCAGGAAGGGGCAGTGGAGAAGTCCTGGAGCACACCCTATTTCATCTTATCTCGTCGTCTGAAGCACACTAGAGCAACTGATGCATATCCTCCCCAAGGCCAGGCTCTCCAAAATGAAAAGAAAAAAACACTGATTTCTAGAGGGCCAAAAAAAGAGACCTATTTTATTTGATAATATAGGAAAGATTCTTGCGGCCAGCCTACTCTTATTAAGTCAGAGAAACTCACCAGGGCTGAAAGCTAAATGCTGAGCTAACAAAACTGTGTGAGTCAACCCGAGAATCCTCCCTCTGAGAGGAACGCTCTCCTGGTTCCTCAAACACACTCAGACCTGTCGCTGAGTGCAAACTCTCCAGGGCCCACGACCCCACTGGCTCTGGGGACCAACAAGTCCAAAGCCAGAATTTGCCATGGGTAGCTCAGAGCATGGTTCTCCTTAGAGAGAAGCAACGGGGAAGGGCCCCTACACTTATCAACAACAAAAACACTACCAACTGCCCACAAAGCCACACAAGATTCCAACCAAAGCAGACAGGGAAAAATGAAGCTTCGGGCCAGACCCTTTCTAAAGATCGTTCCTCACGTGGCTAAGGTTGGGTGTGATCTGCTGGGAAGGAAGGGGCTGAACCTGGAAACCTGAAGAGGTCCCTTGGAATCCCGGGGAGGGACCGTGAAGGGCAATCGCATGACAATGGTAACCTGTTTCTGAGGCTGAAGATCAAGGTCAAGGGGCAGGGGCGATGCCACCAGCTAGGGACACAGCTGTGCTGCTCAGACCTGAGGTAAGGACAGGGGTGGCTGGATTTGTGTGCTGCTGCCAAGTGCCACTGACTTGTGGCCAAGGCTCTTGACTGACACACTCAGTGACTCAGTGTACCCACCCACCAGGCGGGACGGATTTCAATCCCATGACGTCATCACCCCCACCAGGGTCATGAGAACCATAAACTATCCCTGTAATTGTTCAAGCGAGAAAGGAGAGCAGAGCCCGAGCACCTGCAGGGGCTCCCCGGGGAAGAAAGCATTCTGTGGCAGGTCGAAGCTGCCTTCCTTTGCAAGGGAAAGATGGAGCCAGCACAATCTCGTGGGCGCTCCCTGCCGGACTGGCTACAAGGTTGTGCTGGATCCTAGCCAGATTCCCTGGATACCCAGCACGACTCAAGCCCGCCTCAGAGGACAGCAGGGAACGACTGCCAAGAACGAACTCTGTGTTTGTCACCTGGGCAATGCTGAGCTGAGACAGACACCAGAGGGATGCTGCAGGAAGGCCTCTTCATCAGGCTGCTGGTTATAAAAGGGACCTGTCTCCGGCTAGGAGGGACCCCACATACACAGGCCCTCCCTAGTTAAATCAGCAGCCGCCGGGAAGCTCCAGGAGCTGTGCACAGAGCAGGCAGTCAGCAGGCTCCTGAGGGCGGGACTTCACCCCACCTGCCACCATGGCAGTCCAGGGCCCAGCACGGGACCTCACAAGAGAGGACACTTGAGTGCTTATCTGGGGATGACCCAGGGGCAAATGAGAAAGGAAAAGAAACCCCACACTGGAATCCTCCCACCCACTCCCCAACTAGGGACAATCGATCTCTCTAGAAGCCAATTTTCACGAAACCTGCAAAAGCCTACGGTGCCCATTGATTGCAACCCCCAGCATTTCCTGGACTTGTCTGGTCGTGAAAAAGAACAATAAAAATCAACTGAAACAAATGCAGTGTTTGTTCCACATCCAGATTCCCAAACCCCTCTCCCTGGAGATGCTGATGTCAGGCGTCAGGAGCAGGAACTGGGATTTGGAGGTTTTTATCAAGTGCCTCAGGTCATTCTTGGGAACCTGAAAGTTGGAGAAACTCCACCCACCATTTCCTGGAGGCTCACCCCTTCCCGTCACCAGCAGGAGGAGCTGACTTAGTCTCAGTTGGTCTATTTTGGGCAACCACCCGGGATGCAGGGAAGCTGCTGTGCCAGGTTGAACTTTGCTTCACGCCCTGGGGACCCTCCCACAATTGGTTATAAGCAGAGTCCCAGAAGTCCCTGAGGCTATCACTTTTCCCAGAAATACACACTCCAGCTCCTCCTGGGTGAGCACAGGGCCAGCTACAGGCCCAGCCAGCTGGTAGTAGACACCCCAAAACCCCAGCCCGCCCACCTTTCCCTTTGGCCCGTCACCGCCCTCAGCTGCCTCACCAGAACAAGCTGCTGGAAAACAGGTGGGGCTGCAGGGCCCCAAGGAAGATCCAGAAATATCTGTAGATCTGTAACCCCAGCCCATCAGGGGAACACAAAGCTGACCCACAGCCAAGAACTCCCACTGAAGGAAGTAAACCACGAGTCTCCACACCTGGTTACAGCCTGAAGGAAAGTCCCCCAGGGCCTGACTCACCCGGCTGTGAGGACATTGTCGACACAAAAACCCAGTGGTTCTCTGCCAGCGAGCAGCCAGCTCCTGCAGGTGTCAAGTCCCATCCCACCTCCCAGCACTGCCCAGGGCCCTCCCCATGCAGCCAAGGGACCAGGAGCCTTGTACAGAGCACCCTTGACATAAGTAACGCCATCTTAGAAAAAGACTTCATCTTACATTTCACAGGGCACTTTGCCAATAGGAACAAGACGTTTTGCTTAATAAATAAAGACTACATCCAACCAGACAAGGGAATACACAAGCACACTCCTTCACTGTCGTTCCAGAGGACCCTGTGGCCATAAAAAGAGCAGGACTTCGGCAGCTCAAGATGCCATCTTCACTGACACCATTTTGCTGTCACTCGTGATAAGCACCCAGAATCTGCCAATGAAGGCTCTGCCAACATCAGAAACTCTTCCCTGCAAGATCAACAAATGACCCAGCTCACACCAGGAGATTCTTTTATCTTCGTGGCTCTCCCTGGACTGGTTTGTTAACCCTTTTTCCTATCCCCCTTCTCTTGATGTTAAATGTTACTTTGATGTGGAATGTTTAATCTGTACTTCTATATATTGGTTAAGAATATTATTATGTATAGTTTGCAATGTTGACTGGAGTGGTTTGAGCCTGTGCCTAAGGCTCTGACTGCGGAGTAAATGGGAAGTACTAAGGAGAACTGTCTCTTTGGGAACTCCATGGGGCCGTGGCTTGTGTGATTGAAGTCGAATCAATAAGTCTGACCTTGTGGAAGGACACAAAGGTGCACGGACCTGGTTGTCTCTGACCTCATACCACTCATGAGAATTGGCACAGTCAGCTTACTGGGCATAGATGGCATAGTTGATTCTAAGGCCAAAGCCTCCACTAAAACTTAAATTAGAAATCAAGCCGTTTGAAAAAACAAACTGCCACCCTCTTGAAAAAGAGACATCATCTCACTTCACCTTGAAAGTCTGGTTCCCTGAGGAAAACCTCAGGTGATGGGGTTCTTTACCCAGGTCCTGCAGCTCCAAGAGCTGACAAGGTCTTGGCTGTTGCCAGGCGAGGAAGCTGGTGGAGCCAGAAAGGCTCATAGCAAGTGTGGTCTCAACTTAGGAGATGGTGATTGACAAAACAATTTTTTTTTTTAATTTTTATATTTTTTGAGACAGAGTTTCGCTCTTGTCGCCCAGGCTGGAGTGCAGTGGTGCCATCTCGGCTCACTGCAACCTCCACCTCCCGGATTCAAGCGATTCTCCTGCCTCAGCCTCCCGAGTAGCTGGGATTACAGGTGCCTGCCACCATGCCCGGCTAATTTTTGTATTTTTAGTAGAGACAGGGTTTCACCACGTTTGCCAGGATGGTCTCAATCTCTTGTCCTAGTGATCTGCCCACCTCAGCCTCCCAAAGTGCTGGGATTACAGGCGTGAGCCACTGTGCTCGGCCTAAAAACAAATTTTAACTCAGCTGAAAGAAGAGGAAGCCAGTTGTTGCATAACCCCCACTCATACGGTTGGCTAAGGTGGGAAATGGAACCATTGCCCAAATAGAGTTGGAAGTCAGAAAGACTCCCTGTATGACCCCCTGAGGATGTACAGTCAGACTTGAGGACCCTAAAAATGTTAAGCCCGGCCAGGTGCGGTGGCTCACGCCTGTAATCCCAGCACTCTGGGAGGCCGAGGCAGGCAGATCACAAGGTCAGGAGATCAAGACCATCTTGGCTAACACGGTAAAATCCCATCCCTACTAAAAATACAAAAAAATCAGCCAGGCGTGGTGGGACGGGCCTGTAGTCCCAGCTATTTGGGAGGCTGAAGTAGGAGAATCACTAGAACCCAGGAGGCAGAGGTTGCAGTGAACCGAGATCATGCCACTGCACTCCAGCCTGGGTGACAGAGTAAGGCTCCATCTCAAAAAAAAAAAAAAAAAGTTAAGCCCCAAAAGAAAAACTCCCTGCACTTTTAATGCAAAGTATCTGACAGATTGCTAGACAGGCAAAGAGCCAGCTGAAAGAATTTTAAGGAAAAGTAAATCCCCGTCAGAGGTAACTTTTAGGGAAGAACCCCTGGGACCAAAGGAGCCCCCTGCAGAGAACTTAGGAGATTACAATGAGCTTTGGGGTGGGTATATACAGCAAGATGTATAATAACTAGAAAAATAGTTACCAAAGATACTACGAGAATCACAGTCCTCAGGACACCAGTGAGAACAGAGAATACACCACAGCAGAGTTACCAAAACTAAGAACAGATTATTGCCAAAGACAGAGCACAGATGCAGACTGGCCCCTCCACCTGTGGGAGAATGGAGCAGACACCATGGCACTATCGAGCACAGAAACGCATCACATCCCTACACAAGCAGGAAACTGTCATGAGCTATTACAAAACTACCAAACCATAAACCATTAGAACCATCAACAAATCAGCCAAGGCTGGGTGTGGCAGCTCACGCCTGTAATTTCAGTACTTTGGGAGACTGAGGCAGGTGGAGTGAGGAGTTTGAAACCAGCCTGGCCAACATGGTGAAACCCCGTCTCTACTAAAAATACAAAATTAGCTGGATGTGGTGGCACACGCCTGTAGTCCCAGGTACTCAGGAGGCTGAGACAGGAGAATCGCTTGAACCCAGGGGGTGGAAGTTGCAGTGAGCCGAGATCGCGCCATTGCAATCAAGCATGGGCAAGAAAGAGTGACTCCAGGCCAGGCGTGGTGGCTCACGCTTGTAATCCCACCAGCACTTTGGGAGGCTGAGGCGGGCAGATCACCTGAGGTCAGGAGTTTGAGACCAGCCTGACCAACATGGAGAAATCCCGTCTCTACTAAAAATACAAAAAATTAGCCAGGTGTGGTGGCACATGCCTGTAATCCCAGCTACTCAGGAGGCTGAGGTAGGAGAATCACTTGAACCCGGGAGGCAGAGGTTGCGATGAGCCGAGATTGTACCATTGCACTCCAGTCTGGGCAACAAGAACAAAACTCCATCCCAAAAACAAATAAAAAATAAATAAAGAGAGAGAGAGAAAGAAAAGAAAAGAAAGAGTGAGATTCCGTATCAAAAAAAAACAAACAAACAATCAGCCAAGATGTGTTCTAGCCCTCTGGGACTGGATCACACCAGCCTGGAGATCTGTCCACCCATACTCAGACCCAACAAAATCTGGAGACAGACTTGAAAAACATCTAACACAGGAACAAAGGAATCCAAGAAAATCAGCGATCTTAGGGACGGTATGTGATAGATATAATGAATTTGCCATTCCGCTTGAAATTCCAGCCGTAAATGAAATGCAGAGAACACTTCTGTTAGGAGCACCACCTAATCTGCAGTCCTCCTACATGAATGCTCTCTCGGCATGCAGAGTCATGCAAGATACACTAGACCCGTAATTATCAGGAACCCATAAGGTAACATTTATGGCAAACTTGAAAAACATATCAAGAGAAAGGGGATAGGAAAAAGGGTTAATGAACCAGTCCGGGGAGAGCCACAAAGACAAAAAGAAATCTGGGCTTGGCTAGGTTGGCTGTTTCATCAGTCTCTCAGGGAAGAGTCTGTAATGTGGGCAGAGCCTTTGGCAGTGGACGTTGGGTGCTTATCACCAGTGACAGCAGAGGGTGAACTGCCAAAGTCCTGCTCTTTTTATGACCACAGAGTCCTCTGGTGAGGACTGACAGTGGAAGAGTATGCTTGTCTGTTTGGATGCAGTCTTTAAATTTATCAAGCAAAACACCTTGTCCTTGTTGGCAAAGTGCCCTATGAAATGTAAGATGAAGTCTTTCTCTAAGATGGAGTTACTTGTGTCAAGGGTGTGGGCTGCCACCCACACCCCCACCCCACACCCACACACCCCACCCTCAGGAGAAGCAGCAGAGGGCCCAGGAGAGCAACACTGGATTTGGAGTCAGATAGATTTGGGTTCAAAATTCAGCTCTGCCACACTTTCAGCTCTCTGGGTTTTTGAAAAATTATCCTCCTTTAACCCTTTTTTCATCTGAAAATGAAGCCGAGCTGCTGTAAGAATTAGACGTGATATTGAAAACACCTGCGTGGCACAAAGACGTCCAAAAATAATGAGTGTATTTGCTATGGCCACCGCCTCCTTCACCAGGCTGTGGGCCCCAGGGAGGAGGGATGGGACAATCCCTTGGGAGCTCTCAGAGGCGGAAGAGCAGCTCCTGGGGCTGCAGCCTTGGGCAGACTCCCTCCTCCTGCCGCTGTGGGTCTGTCCGTGGTTTTGGATCCCTAACTTGTCCTAAGGAATGATCCAGAGGCCCTTTTTGTCCTGCTCCTGCTTCAAGCCAACTGTTTCATTATTTTCAGGCTGTGCAAAAAAAGTATTTGAAACAAGGTTTTCATTGTTTTAAAAAAAGTTTTTGGAAACTACCAGAAGCTTGATGTGTAAGCTGAGGCCCAGAGGATGCTGCGAGCTGGCCAGCACTCTCTGGCCTTGTGGGGTAAACCACCCATGGGTGCAAGTGGATAGGGACACCCTGGCTGGCCTTCTTCTCTCTCCCAGAGAGAGTGGACAGAGGGGCTGCAAGGAAGCGGACGGCAGTGAAGCTCTGCTGGAACCGTGGGTCGGGGCAGAGTGACAAGGGCGGGTAGATGTGGACCAGCCAAGGATGGGCTCCTGGGCTCCTGGAAAGGCCTGCCAGGTTGCTCCCCACTAAGGCCCAGTAGACTTGCGCTGTTAAGGTCTTTCATTCTTTTGTTGGGGGGGTGCCTGTTTGTTTTTTGTTTTGTTTTTTGTTTGTTATGTTTTTTGTTTGTTTTTGTTTTGTTTGTTTGTTTTGAGACAGAGTTTTGCTCTGTCGCCCAGTCTGGAGTACAGTGGCACCATCTTAGCTCACCTCCGCCTCCCAGGTTCAAGCAATTCTCCTGCCTCAGCCTCCCGAGTAGCTGGGATTACAGGTGCCTGCCACCACGCCTGGCTAATTTTTGTATTTTTGTATTTTTAGTAGAGACAGGATTTCACCATTTGGCCAGGCTGGTCTTGAACTCCTGACCTCAGGTGATCTGCTCACCTCGACCTCCCAAAGTGCTGGGATTACAGGTGTGAGCCACCGCACCCAGCCTTTCATTTTGTTTTGAAGTTGGAATGGGAACTCCAGCTGTTCCACCAGACCAGAGGGAGGAATGGCACTGCCTGGCTTTTGGCAGATGGGTGAACAGTGGGTGGAGAAATTAAAATTAAAGGGAGACAGTAGGTAGGCCTCAGCCATTAGCAGGAATTAGCTAATTATGTTCTATTTGGAAGGCCATAAGTGGTTATTAACCCACTTTTAAGAGGGGAAAACTGAGGCACAGAGAAAAGTATTTGCCTCAACGGCTCAGGGCTCTCAGTCCTGACCACTCACCTGGTTACACCAACCCTCCCCTGCACCAGCTCCCAGAAAGGAAAGTAGACTTGGGTCAGGCAGTCCTCACTGAAGCTGGTTCTTTGCCCTCCTACAGGGTCCCACTGCAGATGCGTGAGGCTTGTACAGAGCACCCTTGACATAAGTAACTCCATCTTAGAAAAAGACATCATCTTATGTTTCACTTTGTCAACAGGGACAAGATGTTTTGCAAATAAATAAACACAGCATCCAACCAGACAAGGACATACACAAGCTTGCTCCTCCACTGTCTGTCCTCAGTAGAAGACTCTGTGGCCATAAAAAGAGGACAGCTGCGGCCGTGCGTGGTGGCTCACGCCTGTAATCCCAGCACTTTGGGAGGCCGAGGTAGGTGGATCACGAGGTCAGGAGATCAAGACCATCCTGGCTAACACGGTGAAACCTGGTCTCTACTAAATATACAAAAAATTAGCCGGGTGTGGTGGTGGGCACCTGGAGTCCCAGCTACTCGGGAGGCTGAGGCAGCAGAATGGTGTGGACCTGGGAGGCGGAGCTTGCAGTGAGCCGAGATCACCCCACTGCACTCCAGCCTGGGCGACAGAGCGAGACTCCGTCTCAAAAAAAAAAAAAAGAGGAGAGCCAGGCACAGTGGCTCATCCCTGGAATCCCAGCACTTTGGGAGGCTGAGGTGGGAGGATTGCTTGAGCCCAGGAGTTTGAGACAAGCCTGGGCAATGCAGTGAGACCCCATCTCTACAAAAAATTTTTTAAAAATTCGCTTAGCATGGTGGCATAGCTACTCAGCAGGCTGAGGCGGGAGGATCACTTCAGCCTGGGATGTCAAGGCTGCAATGAGCTGTGATCACGCCACTGCACTCCAGCTTGGGCAACAGAGCAAGATCCTGTCTCAAAAAAAAAAAAGGCAAACAAAAGAAACAAAAAACAAAACAAGAGAAAAGAGCAGGACGTCAGCAGCTTGAAATGGCTCTTAATTGACACCATCTTGCTGTCACTCGTGATAAGCACCTAGCGTCTGCCAGCGAAGGCTCTGCTGACATCAGAAACTCTTCCCCATGAAACCGACGGACTGCCCAGGTCAGAGCAGGAGGGTCTTTTTGTCTTCTTAGCTCTCCCTGGACTGGTTCATTAACCCTTTTTCCTAACCCTTTCTCTTGATGGTAAATGTTACTTTGATGTGGGATGTTTAATCTAGACATTTATATATTGATTATATGATTAAGTATGGCCTGCAATGTTGACTGACTTGTGGAGTGTCTTGAGCCTGTGTGCCCGAGGCTCTGACTCCTGAGCGAACAGGAAGTACTAAGGAGAATTGTGTCTTTGGGAACTCCATGTGGCTAGTGGTTTTTATGACTGAAATTGCATCAATAAAAGTCTGACCTTGTGGAAAGACACAAATGTGCAGGGACCTGGTTATCCTTGACCTTGCACCACTCAAGAGACCCCCCCAATATTGCAGAAAAGTGAACTGAAGCCCAGAGAGATCATGCTCTGCAGATCCAGCAAGCCCGCGTCTGAGTATTTATCCAAAGGAAGGAATTGAAACCAGGATCTGAAGAGACAGCTGCATCTGATGCTCACTGCAGCACCGTTCACAGAAGCCAAGATGTGGGAACAACCTAAGCGTTCCTTAGCCAATGAATGGATACACAAAAGGTGGTCCATACATTCAATAAGAGATCTTGTAATAAGTGTTCTTATCACAAAATAATAATAACCATTATAAATAAGTAGAATAATAGATAAAGGGGGCAGGAGGAAACTTTGGAAGGTGATGGATATTTTGCAGCCTAACTTATGGTGATGTTGTCACTGGTGTTTCCGCACGTCCACACTCATCAGGTTGTACACATTAAATAGAAACAAAAGAAATAAAAAACAAAACGAGAAAAGAGCAGGACATCAGTAGCTTGAAACAGCTCTGAATTGACACTCTCTTGCTGTCATTCGTGATAAGCACAACAGTGGTATCATCTGCGGATCTTATTCAGACTTCCCGTTTCACTGCTACTTATGTGAATATTAAATTCCATTCTATGTCATTGCTAGCACAGGCCGCTGTCTCTAACATCACAAAGAGGTACAGCTTTTTGTATATCAATCATACCTCAATAAAGTAGTCTAAATCAATAAATACAGTGTTGATTTAAAAAAAAAAAAGGGCCGGGCGCGGTGGCTCACGCCTGTAATCCCAGCACTTTGGGAGGCCGAGGCGGGCGGATCACAAGGTCAGGAGATCGAGACCACGGTGAAACCCCGTCTCTACTAAAAATACAAAAAATTAGCCGGGCGCGGTTGTGGGCGCCTGTAGTCCCAGCTACTCGGGAGGCTGAGGCGGGAGAATGGCGTGAACCCGGGAGGCGGAGCTTGCAGTGAGCCGAGATCGCGCCACTGCACTCCAGCCTGGGCGACAGAGCGAGACTCCGTCTCAAAAAAATAAAAAAATTAAAAATTAAAAATTAAAAAAAAAAAAGGAACACTGCAAATGGGCCCAAGAGATGGTCCCCCGCTGTGCCCATCCCTGTATATGGGTTGTCACTCCTTCCACATTGGTCCAAGGGCACTGGCTCCCCCAACTCTCACCTTGGCTCTAGCCAGGAGGGTCCCCAAGCCTGTTAGGAACCAAGAGGTTCCTCGGCAGACGCATCTGCCTGCTCAGAATGGCTGGGCTCCCCTACCACCTACCGAACCCTGCCTGCCCTCGAGCACACAGGCCAAAGCTGAGTCTCACCAAGAATCCTCCCGGGACCACAACAAGCCATGGTAGTTTCTCCCTGGAGCCTTACCTCTTCCCCAGCCTGCACCATGCTGGGTGGACCAGGAAGTCCTGGCTGGTCACAGTGCCCCGGTTTCCTTTTCCTACTGCCTCTCTCCCTCCCCTTCCACCCTCGACCTTGCCCAGAGTTAGCACTTGATTGATTGACTGATGGATTGATGGAAGGTCTTCTCTTCCCATAGCCAGACTTAGGCAGCCTCCCCAGGGCAGGCTGGAATAACCCACCAGTTGCCATGTGCCCTCCACCAAGAAGGGGAGAAAATACTCAGTCCACATCTCAGGGCTCTGCTGACAGTCCCCCAGGCTCTCTGGGCTCAGACCTGGCCTGGCCACCCACTGTCCTCAGGCCCCATTTAAGGTTGGACTTTGCTGGATCTCTCCTGGTCCTCAGTTCAGTGTGTCGCCCTCAAAATACACACACCAGGACATAACCTCTTTTGCCAATTCTAGCCAGAGAATTCCATCTCTGCCTCTCCAATTCCACCAAGTTTGCACCAGCCCTCTCCTTATGTGCCAAAGACCTACTTCCCGGCCCAGCTGCCCCACCTTCCTCCTGCCCCAAGTCACCGGACTCACAGCAGAAGCATCTGCCTGCAGCAGCACGACCATGCAGATCCCCCAAAACCCAACAAGAGAAACAAGAGGTGCAGCCAGCACCTCATAACTTCTTTTCATTCATTTTCTTGACTTTTTATTAAATCCACATTCTGATTTCATGAGCTAGTGTGCCTTCTATTACTGACATTTTTACAGAGATACTTGTAGATTTCCATCCAGTTGTAGGAAATCATACTGAGATATTTGTGCAACTTGCCCAGTTTCTCCCAACAGTCACACCTCATAAACCTCTATCATAATACCACAACAGCAGGACCATCTGCGGATCTTATCAGACTTCCCGTTTCACTGCTCCTCACATGCGTATTAAGTTCCATCTATGTCATCGCTAGCGTAGTCCCGTCTCTAGCATCACAGTCAACATTTGGAACAGCTCCAACACAAGGATGCCCATGGCCTTCTGTAACCACAGCCACCTCCCTCCTGTCCCCGACCCCTTTAGCTCCACAATCGCTAATCTGTCCTCCACTACTAACATGCTGTCATTTCAAAAATTATGTTATATAGGCCGGGTGCAGTGGCTCACGCCTGTAATCCTAGCACTTTGGAAGGCCAAGGCGGGTGGATCACCTGAAGTCAGGATATCGAGACCAGCCTGGCCAACATGGCAAAACCCTGTCTCTACTAAAAATACAAAAATTAGCCGGGTGTGGTGGCGGGCGCCTGTAATCCCAGCTACTCGGGAGGCTGAGGCAGGAGAATCGCTTGAACCCAGAAGGTGGAGGTTGCAGTGAGCCCAGATTACACCACTGTACTCCAGCCTGGGACAGAGCAAGACTCCGTCTCTCAAAAAAAAAAAAAAAATTATGTTATATAAATAAATAATATGGTATGTATGGGATTGTTGGCTTTTTTTTAACTGCACAAAATTCCCTGGAGGTCCTTCAAGTCGTTGCATCTATCAGCTTGTTCCTTTTCATTGCTGAGTCATATTTCATGGCATGGAGGTGCCAGGTCTGTTTCTGCCTTGGTGGACCCAGGGATCTGCAGAAGCTAGCGGGAAAGACCCAAGCCCGCCTGCAGCCTCTAGAACTGGTTAGGTTCTAAAACATTCCTCCACGGCTACAAATCTGAGCACCTGTTTTGGGGAAAGGACCAACTGTGCAAATAGGGGGGCCCCACCCCCAGGGGAGGGCACCAGGAGGTCTGTGTCCTCTCTTAGAACCAGACTCTGTCCTGGTGGAATAGGATACAAGCGAGGGGAGAACTGCTGGATCTACCCTTAAAACTGGATTCTCAGAGCTGGGACAGATTCTACAGGGCATGTCACCCACTTCTCATCCTCGCGGGACCATCCTTTTGGAAGAAACAGTGTTTTCCTTAGTACCAGCATTAGGAAGCTCTTCCTTCCACCAAGTGTGATCAGCACCGCAATCATCTCTGCACTAATTAGCACTGCAACAGAACCAGCCTAGTTCCCAGCTCAGGAGACGCTCCAGTGGAAGCTGTACCTCGGTGCTCGTGTGCTCGCTCAGTCTGCACCTCCTCCGGCTAAACATGCTCAACTCCTCTGATCATTCAAACAAAATGTTTTCTAAACCCTGGCCATCTGACTCAATCTCACCCTTAGTCATCTTCCCTTGAAGACACCGTTTCCAGAATTCACCAGCATAACCCACAAGAGGTCTGACCAGCGTGGCCTCCACAGAGGCTGCCTGCCAATTACCTCCCTCATTCTGTTTGCTCTTTTTCCATTAATTGTCCAATAATGCGTTCAAGTAACACACCCAAACAATAAAACGATTAAAATAAGAAGAAGGAAAGAATGATATGTTCCCATGATGAAAGCTTATAAGGCAATCAAAAATAGTTTTTTGAAAAGTAGAGGCCGGGCGCGGTGGCTCACACCTGTAATCCCAGCACTTTGGGAGGCCGAGGTGGGTGGATCACGAGGTCAGGAGATCGAGACCATCCTGGCTAACACAGTGAAACCCCGTCTCTACTAAAACTACAAAAAAATTAGCTGGGCGTGGTGGCGGGTGCCTGTAGTCCCAGCTACTTGGGAGGCTGAGGCAGAAGAATGGCGTGAATCCGGGAAACGGAGCTTGCAGTGAGCTGAGATTGTGCCACTATACTCCAGCCTGGGCACTCCATCTCAAAAAAAAAAAAAGAAAAGTAGATAATGACATAGAAAAGCTATCTACGATAGAATGTTAAATGAAAAAAATAGGCTGGGCACAGTGGCTCATGCCTGCAATCCCAGCACTTTGGGAGCCCAAGGCAGGCAGATCACTTGAGGCCAGGAGTTCAAGACCAGCCTGGCCCATATGGTGAAACCCCCATCTCTAATAAAAATACAAAAATTAGCTGGGCGCGGTGGCACACACCTGTAATTTCAGCTACTTGGAAGGTTGAGGCAGGAGAATTGCTCGAACCCAGGAGGCAGAGGTTGCAGTGAGCCAAGATCGCTGCACTCCAGCCTGGGCGACAGAGCAAGACCCTATCTCAGAAAAAAAAAAAAATAGTCACTCCTGCCCTTCAAAACTCAGCTCAGGCATCTCCTTGGAGTAATTCTTGGAGATCCCTCCCCAACACCTCCCTCCCAGACTCACGTCTTTACTGCAGAGTGGAATTAATGATGACTCCATTTGGGGGAGAATAGGTGTGCACACAAACCGCAGAACATGCACACAAGGCTTGTGGGAGAATATAAACCAAACTATTTATAGAGGTTCTAAAATCTGGGAGAGGGAATTTCAGAGGAGTTTCACATTTTACACTGTACATTTCTATACTGTGTGACTTCAAAAAAGAAAAGCTTCCTAAATGTTGTAATGAGGAAAAAAATTTTTTTAGAAAACATGCAGAGGCAATACCAAATTGTTAAATGTCTCTGTAGGGGTATTTGTGTCATTTTTATTTAAAAAAAAAATGTTTTTTTTTTGAGACAGTGTCACTCTGTCATGCAGGCTGGAATGCAATGGCATGATCTCGGATCACTGCAACCTCTACTTCCCCGGTTCAAGTGATTCTCCTCTCTCAGCCTCCCGAGTATCTGGGATTACAGGTGCCCACCATCATGCCTGGCTAATTTTTGAATTTTTAATGGAGATGGGGTTTCATCATGTTGGCCAGGCTAGTCTTGAACTCCTGACCTCAAGTGATCCACCTGCCTTGGCTGGTGGGATTACAGTGCTGATTACAGTGCTGAGATTACAAGTGCTGGGATTACAGGCGTGAACCACCATACCTAGCCTCATTTTTAAGTTCTTACTACTTATCTGAGTTGGCCAAGTTTTCTTTGAATATGTATCTATTAGCCTTTTAATAATAATTTTTAAAGGTATAACCAAATAAAAACATGGGGGGAAGAAAACACACTTCAACTTTGGGCAGTGACACTTGCATGCCTGGTCTCTCCTGGGCTCGCTGTCAACTCAGAACTCTGGGTCTCGTGGTTTCCGCTCCGTGGTTGAGGGAGGTGGTTCGGTGAGCGAAGCGCTGACTCCTGACCCAGACAGATGCGTTCTGCTCTGTGCAGCCTATCAGACAGGCTGTCCAGCTGCTCTGACTCATGATCAAGTCATACAAGGTACTGGCCTTTCCCTCCCAGCTGGTGTCATCTATGGAGCTGATAGGCAAAAGCCCCAAGTCCTCATGTGAGCTGTTACTGAATGAGAAATGACACAGAACCCAGGAAGAGGTGAGAAGCAGTCTGAGGTCACCACCCAAAGTGACGTGGATTCAAGAACAGACCCCCCCTTAGTCACAGCCTTTCAATCAGACACAAGCCTACCAGACCTTCGATCCTCCAGCACCCAGTGCTCCATGCCCAGCAGACAGGAGGCCAATAAAACCCCCTGTCCAGGATATAAGTGGTGTGTGCACAATGACCAACTAGATACATTGAACCACAGACAGTAAGGAGGGGAGAGAGGCGTGAAAAATGATTTGTTGGCATAGGTGGGTGAATTGGTTTTCATTTTAAAACTTCCACCATAATTTTTAATCAGATGTATAATACATAAAGCCACATCTAAATAAAGCCTGTTGAAATCATGTCTCCAGCTGTGCTCCTGGTCCACCAGCTAAGGAACCTCATCAAAAGGGGAAACCAGACAAGTTGGTGTAGGATGTTGGTAGCGCACCAGCACTGGTACCAGGTGATCGCCACTTCCTTGTTATGTGCCCACAGCTCTCTGGTGAATAACGTGTTCTAGCAGTTTGCTGGGGATACGCAGCGTCACCATCATCTCAGGAACACAATTGTAACATGGCATCGTGGTGAGCTCCCAGGCTTTGAAGCTGCGCAGATCTAAGTTTGAATTCTTGCTCTACTTCTTACTGCCTTTACACAAACCCTTTGAGCCTCAGCATTCTCATCTGTGAACTGGGCATTTTTTTCCCACGTAGCTGTTGTGAGGATAAAGTGAGGTCATGAATTGAAGTGCAGATATTTAGTGAAAGGTAGAAATAACTGTCATCACATTCTTCTCCACCCTTTCACCATCGCCACTACCATCGTCATCCCCACCACCACGTCAGCATCACCAGCGGGGGCCAAAAAGAGTCAAAGGATCCAAGATTTTGATCAGTTAGCCAACTATCACAGGATTCAGGGGAAAACCCCAAAATATTGCTAAGCCCAGGCAGAATAGGAAAATTCTGAAAATATGAGCATCTGAGACAGAATATTTAGCAGGGAGCTGTTTCTGGAAATATTCTTAACAAAGCAAAAAGGGCAACAACTGTCCACGAGCGCTGAGCAAACCCCAAACGCACTCCTCACACTGCCAAGCAGGCCAGGCTAAGCACTCTGAGAATTCCGGAAGTTTCTATTCCCATGCTACCAAACGGTTTCTGTAATTTAGTCCCAGGCATCTCAGAAATATCCGGAGAAGAGAAATCCAGTTTCTTACCGAAATCTGATGAACTCCCAACCTTTAGTATTCCACCCCCTCCTGAGCCCGGTGGGATGACAGCCCTGTTCCCATGTCACAGCCCATATAGGATACAGCAGGGCCAGACTACCTGGGCTCCAATCCAGATTCCACCACTATTTTGCTCTGCGACCTCAGGCAAGTTACTTAGCCTCCCTGTGCTCCATTTTCCTCACCAATAAAAAGGTAATAACAATAAGGCTGGGCCGGGCGTGGTGGCTCACACCTGTAATCTCAGCACTTTGGGAGGCCGAGGCAGGCGGATCACCTGAGGTCAGGAGTTTGAGATCAGCCTGACCAACATGGAGAAACCCCATCTCTACTAAAAATACAAAATTAGTTGGGCATGGTGGCACATGCCTGTAATCCCAGCGGCTCGGTAGGCTGAGGCAGGAGAATCGCTTAAACCCAGGAGGCAGAGGTTTTGGTGAGCCAAGATCACACCACTGCGCTCCAGCCTGGGCAACAAGAGCGAAACTCCATCTCAAAACAATAATAATAATAATAAGGCTGGGTGTGGTGGCTCACACCTGTAGTTCCAGCACTTTGGGAGGCTGAGGTGGGCAGATTACTTGAGCCCAGGAGTTCAAGACCAACTTGGGCAATATAGCAAGACCCTGCCTCTATAAAAAATACAAAAATTAGTCAGGCGTGCTGGTGCCCACCTGTAGTCCCAGCTACTGAGGAAGCTTGAGCCCGGGAGGTCAAGGTGGCAGTGAGCCATGATTGCACGACTGCACTCCAGCCTGGGTGACAAAGGAAGACCCTGTCTAAAAAAAGGTAATAATAATAACACTTATCTCTGAGAGGGGTAATACTTGGTCTCAAAGACCAGTGAGACCACATCTTACTTCCCTTCAGCCATGCCTGACTCAGGACTAGGTACAAAGTTAGTTCAATGGAGCTTGGCAGGAAAAAAGACAAAGAGCAAGCCATGCTCAATAAATGCTAATGATTATTAGTATTCATGATGATTAGTATTCTAGACACTCTAGTAATCATTGCACAATATCAAAAGCAACATCGTCTTCAGCACCTGGGCTCCCAGGGGGCTCTGTCACATTTCCCTTCCTCTTCCAAAGACAACTTCTCTTTCAAGAGAGACATGAGCCACCCACCTGGGCAGAACCACAGACCAGAGAAGGAACAGACATCAGGGAACTTGAGGACCACAGTGTTCCGAGGGACAGAGGCCACTGGCCACAGCAGTAGGCAGTCTGGTAGTCTGGTTCCCAGGGAGCAGAGCGAGGGCCAGGTAGGGGGAGGGAGCTGTAACTGATTCTCCTTCCGCAGCCCGTGACAATGTGGCATCAGGCCAGCAAGCCGGCTCTGAGCAGATCCACACTCTGACCATTTCCACTGGGAGCAGGCGAAGGCAGCCATCACGCTAGGGACATCTTCTCCTCTTTCTCAGTTTTCCCAATTCCTAAATGAGGAATTTCTAGGTGTTCCCAGGACCAAGGCAGAGGGAAGGGTCCAGAAAGCCCCCCGGGAGAAGGCAGACTTCCGGTCCACTCCAGCAGCTGAAGCCCCACCTACGGGACAATCTTAGCTTCCTGTGCTTTCTGCCTTCCCAGCCCTCTCCCTCACCCACTACACACACCTGCCCAGTTCATGCTCTAGAGAACAAAAGAGGCAGTTCTCTAAAGTTTTATGTGGGCACAGTGGCTCACGCCTGTAACCCCAACTACTTAGAAGTCTGCAACAAGGAGGATCAATCGCCTGAGCCCAAGAGTTTGAGTCCAGCCTGGGCAACATAGCAAGACTCCCATCTCTAAAAAACAAAACAAAATAAAAGTTTAATTTTCTATGGTGGGAGGGGTAGGGGATGAGAGGGAGAAAGGGATATGCAGCTGGCACACATTTTCTTTTCATAGAAAGATCTTTCTCCTAGAAGCTGGGTAAAGTAGGGGAATGAAAACCAGAAGGTCGGCCGGGCATGGTGGCTCACGCCTGTAATCCCAGCATTTTGGGAGGCTGAGGTAGGCAGATCACCTGAGGTCAGGAGTTCGAGACCAGCCTCAACATGGAGAAACCCCATCTCTACTAAAAATACAAAATTAGCCGGGTGCGATGGTGCATGCCTGTAATCCCAGCTACTCAGGAGGCTGAGGCAGGAGAATTGCTTGAACCTCGGAGGCAGAGGTTGCAGTGAGCTGAGATTGCGCCATTGCACTCCAGCCTGGGCAACAAGAGTGAAACTCCATCTCAAAAAAAAAAAAAAAGAAAACCAGAAGGTCTTAGGAAGAGGTCTCTGTTGCTGGCGAGTAGTTCCTTGAATCTTTGGGGCATTTCCCTGTGTTTGGCAGGGCAGGATGGCTCCTCTGTGAGGTCAAGGCCCCACTGACAACCTGGGTTCTCAGCCTCTCGACAGGTGTCCTACTGATACTATATAATTTCTTGTTTGTCTCAAGTCCCTTTCAACTAGAAAACTCAAGCTGCATCATTTGAACACCACACTGCAACTTACAAAGGGCTTTCATGTAAAGTACCCCACTTAATCCTTTCAACAAACCTGGAATATATATGTCATTCCCATTTTATAGCCACAGAAACCAAGCCTTAGAGATATTGGGTAACATCTCTGAGATCACGTGGCTAGACAAGGCGGCCCCGGGTCTTGGCTGCCTGTTACCTCCTGCCACCACATCACAGATGCCTGCAGTCCCAATTTGCTGACCTGGCCCTTCCAGCTTGTGTTAGAGAGATACTATGTGCTCACCGAGGGCATATCGAGAAGCTAGTACTCAGGAGTCAGAATTGAGTCCCTGTATCCCACACTACCTTGGGTGGTCCCAAGGATGGGGGCTATGAGTCTAGGGTCTTCCTCACTGCTATTTCCCAGCACCCGGCACAGATTCAGTCAGTGGGTGACCTAGCAGATATTGTTATGTGAATGAATGCCTGAATGATTGACCAGTTAACAAGCAGATGACTCTCTGAATAGCCAGAGTTGTATACCCTAGCCCCTAGACATCTGATTTTGACCACACAACATCCGATCTTCCAACCCTGGTCTCTGATGCTTAAGGGATGCTGAGTCTTACCTAGGGCAATCGTGATCTGAGAAGGAACCAGTGGATGTTAAGTAGTCACCATTAAATACTCAACAGGAATCAAGATCCTCAGGGAGGCAGGCTTCCCGGTTCTCGTTAATGGCCATAAGAAGTGGCATCTGTGCCTCTGCTTGCTCGCAGGCAGGGCTCACACCATCTCCAGATGCAGTAACGTGCATCAGGGCTCTGAAGGTCATGCAGAACACTTGATGGGCACAGCAGGAGTGGGGCAGAGGCCACACCATCAGCCTTGGGAAGGAGACAGCCAGATACAAATACCACCGAACAAGGGTGCAGGGATGGATGCAGCTGAGGACAAGGAACCCCGAAATAACAGCACCCTGTGGGCCAGGCTCTGCTGACCCAGATAGCAAACCCAGGGGCAGCAGCCAGACCTCCCAGCCAGGGATGGAGATCCTAGCTGCAAACACACACTACAAGGTGATCCCAGGGACTGGGATTTCTGGTGAGGCCAGGGGTGGGAGGAATCTGTAAGACGGAAATGAGCTTCAGCCAATTTCCTCTGGACACTCTGCCTCGCAGCTAACTTTGGCATTCATCTCTTAGCTTCGCTCTCAAGACTGGATGTTCTTTAAAGGAAACAACCACATCTTACTGGTCTCTGAGAGTCGTCCCTTCACCCGTGCCTGGCCCAGGACTAGGTACCAAGTTAGTGCAATAAAGCTCGAAAGGAGAAAAGACAAAGAGCAAGCCACAAGAAGGAAAATGGCAGAGAGGGGAGGAACAGCCCAAGGGTGCAGAGAGCAAATGAGCTTCGCAGAGGAGGAAATGAGCAGGGATGGGGGAAACGAAAGCCAGGGCTTGCAAGTGACAAGAGAAATCCACTGAATGTGGGATCCTGGGGGTGACTGGAAGGTGAGCCCCAGCCTGGCCACTTGTCCGGGTGGTGAGATGGCTCAGAGAGGAGGCTGGGCCACACGACCAGGAAGACCCTGCTTTCCCCATGTGGGCAGGAGAGTCCTAGAAACGGAAGTCAGGAAGAACAAACTTGGGGTGGCGGCACGGGACTGCCCTGAAATAACCAATTCCAAGCAGCAAGCTCTCTGCTGAGGAGGCAGGGAGCCTAGAGCCCCAAGCAGGCAATTAGCAAGGACTCACAAACAGCAATTACAGCAAGGAAGAGAAGGTGAATCTGCCTCACAGCAGGGCACAGGCACAGCCAGGGGAAGGGCCCAAGTCTTCTGGTCCACTGGAAGCTTTCTTCCTTGTTGAGGGTGAAAAGTGGAGAAAATAGCAGAGCCCAGCCCCGGGTCCTATCTGTGGTGCAGGCAGCGTCCAAAGCCCCAGCGTCTGATTTTCTGCAAGCTCCCTGGGTCGAGATGCTGCTCGGACAAAAGGAATTGATCTGAGACAGCACCAAAATCAGGCCTGACTCGGAGCAACGGCGGAGGTGCGGAGGCCAGGGGCACCCGGAAGGAGGGGAGAAGGTGAGGGTTGGCAGGGCGGGGAGGCCATCATTTCCAGAGGAGCAAACCCCCTCTGCCAAACAGCCCCTGCCGCTCAGCGCCGCCCTGACCTGGTATGCCCTGGCCTTCCAGAAAACCTGCGGATCTGCGCTGGACAGAGAGGGTAGAGACCTGGCTGCTGTTCCCGCCCGGGCACTACCACCTAGGTGGGTCCATCAGTGAAGTGACTAGCAACCCATCCCAACTCCACACAGGAACATGTAATCTTTCTGAGATCTTTCAATAGGTCTTTCACTGTTCTTTCTGCCAAAGAAGAGCTTCCTGTTTCCGTACCTTGCAAAAAGCTCAAGACATGTTTGTGTTCCCACATCCCTTCCCATACAGCCGCCTTCCCATACAAAGGGCTCCATCCCCTCTCGCGAAGCCCAGGCAAGCCCGACTCTGGAGTTCCTAGCTCCAGCCCCTGAGTTAGCCAAAGCCCTGCCTCCCAGTTGTCTTCTGCGAGGTGCCAAAGTGCCTTTTAACGGGGAAGGAGAGAGACAAAACAAATTTTCTGCAGAGGCCAAGGATGGCTGAGACTCCAAACTCCCCTGAAACTTCACTTCCGCCCAAATAACCCCACTCCGAGCCCCTGGTTTCTTCCAGATGTTCACTAACAGCGCGAGAGTCATGGAGGGGCCGAGACGCAGCCCCTGTTTTCAACTCAGGGAAAGGACCGAGGGCGCAGGAAGGCCCAGGGGCTTCCCGCCTCCGCCCGGCGGGGCGCAGCCGGTCCGGTACCGAAGGTCCAGCCAGCCCCGCCCGCCCGCCCGCGGCCCGGCACCCGCTGAACAGGAAATTCCACCTGTGAGCCCAGCGCTTGGCCACCGACCCACACGCCAGAGGAGCCGGCCGAGCCCAGCGCCGCTGCAGGGTCGGGCGGGCGGAGCTTCCCAGCACCCCGCGTCCCCGGCCGGCGCTCACCTCGTGCCGCGAGCTGTACTTGAGTCCCGCGCCGAAGTCCTTCGGGCCCCCTCCGCCCTTGCGGGCCTGATTGCTCCCCATGGTCCCCGAGGCCGGTGGCGGGTCTCAGAGGCGTCGTCCCTGCCGGCGGCCGGCTCCCATGGCCCGCGGGGCGCGGGGCGCGGGGCGCGGGGCGCGGGGCGCAGGCGGCGGAGTTCCGGGCAGGCCCAGCGCGCCCGGCCGGCGGCGGTGCTCTCGCTCTGACGCGCTCTCTCTTCCTCTTCCTCTCGCTCCGGCTGCAGCTCCGCTCTCACTCTCCGGCCCGGCCGGCGCAGGTAGTTTCAGGGTGTGGCCTCGGCCCGCCCAGCCCGCCGCGCTCGCCTGCGCACCTGCCCGGCTCACCTGCCCGCCCTCGCGGGCCCTGGGGGAGGCTCCTCCCCTCGGCTCTGGTCCTGAAGGTGAGGGAGCCTCACTCGGTGGTGGTCGCTAAGGCCCTCACCATCACCACGACAGCGTTCACCCACCCCTCCGGCCCTCGCAGGGGCCCTGCCCCGGGAGGGCAGCCCTTTATCCACCTCCTTGGTGCCAACCATGTTTTCCCTCCTCCCTCATGCGCCTCCAGTCTCTCCCCTTCACCTTGCTCGCTTTGCTAGAGGACTAAATCTCATTTATGAACCCCCCAAAACCAAACAGAAACCAGAACCGCCCCTGGCCCAGCCTCCCCGTCAGCCACGCAGCCTCCTGTTCTCCAGGCGAGAGGCGCTTGCTGGCGCCTGGGGAGGCCCAGTGACATGAGCTGCTCCACCAGATGCCCTCTGAACCGTCCCAATGCCCCTCGCCACTTGCAGCATCTGATGCTTCCTCAAATGCCCCCTTTCCCTGGATTCCCGTCCTACTTTCTAGTCCTAAATGTCATGATTCCCAAAGTTCTTCCTTCAGTTTCATCCCTTTCTTCTCTAGGCTTTTTCTCTTGGCAGCACGTCTCGTCTTATGGTTTCAGATAGGAAAACCTCCCTCCCAGCACAGACCCCACCAAGGAGTGCCAGTTCCGCCTTAGCGGTCGCCTGGGGACGTCTCCATTAATGTTCTACCGTATTCCATAGCCAATGAACATTACCAAGCACATACTATGCGCTAAGCACTGTCCTGGGTACAGGGAAACAGGAGTGAACAAAATAAAAATCCCTGCTTTGAGATCAACAAGCCCCATCTTCCTTCCCTGACTTGCCCATTTTCCGCTGTTTTCTCTAATTCCAATGGCAGCATTCTCCCAGGCTCAAAACCTGGAATCATCTTTGATTCTCCACCTTGCTTACACCTCATATCCTGTTAGTTCTAAATCTCGTCAGGACTCTGCTGGTAAGTATAGCTCTTCCTTTCCTGCGCATTTAGAAGACCCCTATGCAAGCCCTCACAGCCCTTTGCCTGGGTTTGTGTAAGAAAGATCTGCCTCTGGGCTGCCACCCTCTAATCTCTCCTACACATAGCAATCAGGTAAATCTGAAACCACAGCTCCTTTGTGACTTTCCGTGTCTCCCGGATCAAATCCAATCTCCTTAGCCTCGCTTCACACTCTGCCCTGTCCTCCCTTAACACCGTGCCTCCCAGCATTCCTGTTTGGAGCCGCTCTCTCCAGTCAGGCTTTCTGACCTTGGCACCTTTCCTAAAGCTTTTCATCCCCTGGAAGCTCTTCTCCTTCACACTCACCTCCGCATATTGGGTCGAAGTCACCGATGGGGTTTTTTAGTGTTGTTCATTGAGTGTTTTTAGCTCTCTGCCTTCTGGGCACAGGCCAGGGTGTTACTCTCTCTTCTCTGAAGTTAGGTTTGGCAGTATGGCTAGCGGTAACCAAGAAAATGTCCAGGGAGGGGACACGCCACTTGTATATAGCAGCGTAAGGAGGCACTGGACAATTCCCTACTCTCTTCTGAGATTAAACCTCTGTGACCTGTGACCCTAAGTGACCACAATGACACGCACTGGATATGCAGCATGAATGAGGCGTCAGTCAGCTTTGGGGATGTTAAGCCACCGAGAGTTGAGGGTTGTTTGTTATTGCTGCAAACCTCACGCATCCTGACTGATGTGCTACCTCCTCCCCAGGAGTTTCCTTCCCTCTCAACCAAAACTACCTCTGTTTGTACCTCTCTCGTGGAACTCACCACCATTTCATTTCATTTCATTTCATTTCATTCTGTCTGTGTCTTAGCTGTCTTTGCACCCTCAAAGCCTAGCACAATGACTAACACAATATATTGGGTCAACTTAATTGAAAGAAGAATTAATCTGCTGCCTTCCATCACATAAAGCATTCCAAAGCTAAACAGAAAATATTTATAAAAGGCTGGGCACGGTGGCTCACACCTGTAATCCCAGCACTTTGGGAGGCCGAGGTGGGTGGATCACCTGAGGTCAGGAGTTTGAGATCAGCCTAGCCAACATATAGTGAAACCCCGTCTCTACTAAAAATACAAAAATTAGCTGGGCATGGTGGTGCATACCTGTAGTCCCATGTACTTGGGAAGCTGAGGTAGGAGAATTGCTTGAACCTGGGAAGTGGAAGTTGCAGTGAGCTGGGATCATGCCACTACACTCCAGCCTGGAGCGAGACTCCATCTCTCAAAAAAAAAAAAAAAAAAAAAGAGAGAAAGAGAAAGAAAATATATAAAAATAATTTTTCCTTTGGATTACCAATGGCACAGCATTCTTCAGCTAGTATGAGTGATGGAAAGTAAGCCAAATCCAGTGTGACATGAATGAGACGGTACGCCTGACACCCAAACCTGCTGTGCTGCTGCACACGCAGTGACTCACGTCATCTCCCCACTTCCTAGGGCCTCATCTTTTATCTCGTAGAGCTGGGCACTCAGCGTGATTTAGATGCCATATGAATGCAATGCATAGACTGCAAGTGCAGACGAAGAGAAAGTGATACAGGACAAGACCCTTCCCCTAGGATGGCTGCGTGGGGATGCCTTGCTGAATGCACCGTATGCGCACTCCTGGGAGGGACGAGGCAGTGTAACCATGTGTTACTCCGTTCATCCCATTTGGTTTAATCTTCAAAAAATTATGAAAAGTCAGTGCTTTTGTTCCTAAATGGTAAGTGAAGGAACCCAAGAGCAGACAGCCTCAAGAATAGGACCAGATTCTCACGCTCAAGAGGAGCAAATCCAACTGAAGCCCAGATTTCGGCCTGAGGCCCATGTCATTTCTCTGCTGTAGAAAGAGTGACTCATGACCAAATTACCCAGCCTTCACCACCCACTGTGCCTTCTCCACCACCCCCTCACTGGCCCTTCCCGGCCCCAGCACTGCAAAGTTGTCATCTGTCCTCTCTAGGGAGCATCCTCTTCCTGGTTCCAGGACTGCCTGCTGGAAAAGTCACATCTGTGTCCCTGGGACCCCCTCAAGGGCATGTCCAACAAGCCCCTATGTCCCTGGGGCCAGGACCACTTAGAAGGTGTGCAAATATGGACCTGCCCACAGGCTAAAAGGCACTGACTGAAGCCGGTGACAACGTGGGAGCCAGTGGGGCCATGTCAGGTAGACCCAGCCCAAGTGTAAAACAGCCAGTGCTCTGCTGCCATCCAAGGCGGGGAGACCAAGGCCAAACCCAGCCAGAGCAGCTTGTGCCAGGCCTGCAGGCGACTCGTGCTCCTTCAGTAAAGAAGAAAAGTGCAAACAGCAAAGAGTTGTGGTGGAGGTTGAGAATGAACAGAATAAAGCCAAATGAACCGGTTATGGAGCTGGCGTCCATGAATGTACTTAAACCTTCTGAAACAACAAGGTTTATATGGATTCGACACCTAGAACCACTTCTGCTTTTGTGTTGGCACAGCCCTCATGCTTCCCTGTCAAACACACTTCGTGGGGAAAATGCACTTTCTAAATGCCAGGTGTTTAGTATCCTCAAGGTAATGCTGCCTTCTCCTGCACGGTCCTTCCCACCCCATCCCCGATGATTTGCCCCCTTCCCCTTAGTGAGATCCAAATTCAGCTAAAATACCAAAGTGAACATGATTAACTTTCCCCAGAAGTTAATAATTAATCTCTTCCGTCAATTAGGGCTTATGGTATAGTGTATTTTGATCTTCCTGATACACATAAGAGCACTGAAAATGCTGTTTGGAGACAGAGTGAGCGAGGACAGTCCATGGAGCTGATCAGTGTCCATGAAGTAAGCTGTCTGCTACTGAGTCTCTTCACTGAGTTTAGAAACAAAAGCATACCGTAATTTATTTATTTATTTATTTATTTATTTTTTGAGATGGAGTTTTGCTCTTATTACCCAGGGCTGGAGTGTAATGGCACAATCTTGAATCTCAGCTCACTGCAACCTCCACCTCCCAGGTTCAAGTGATTCTCCTGCCTCAGCCTTCTGAGTAGCTGGGATTACAGGCATGTGCCACCACACCGGGCTAATTTTGTATTTTTAGTAGAGACGGGGTTTCTCCATGTTGGTCAGGCTGGTCTCGAACTCCCGACCTCAGGTGATCCACCCACCTCGGCCTCCCGAAGTGCTGGGATTACAGGCGTGAGTCACCGCACCTGGACTGTTGTCACAAATTTTTTTATTGTTAAATGTGGTGGAAATATAGAAATCAGCATAAAACAAATATAAAGCTTACTGAATTATTTATTATAAGGCAACTCTGTAGAGGACCAGATATGAGTCTGGGCGCAGTGGTTCACGCCTGTAATCCCAGCACTTTGGGAGGCCGAGGTGGGTGGATCACGAGGTCAGGAGTTCAAGACCAGGCTGGCCAAGGTGGTGAAACCCTGTGTCTACTAAAAACACAAAAAATTACCTGTGTGGTGGCACGTGCCTGTAATCCCAGCTACTTGGGAGACTGAGGCAGATAATTGCTTGAACCCAGGAGGCGGAGGTTGCAGTGAGCTGAGATTGCACCACTGCACTCCAGCCTGGGCGACAGAGTGAGACTCCTTCTCAAACAAACAAACAAAAACAGAAGACCAGATGTGAGAGGAGATAGAACCTTGCCAACCCTCACACCAAGCCCTCCATGGGCCCGTCCCCAAAACAATCCCTCTTCTCCCCAGTAAGAGTCTGACATGGATGGTGGTTACTTCCTTGGTTTTTTGTTTTGTTTTGTTTGTTTGTTGAGATGGTCTCTCTCTGTTGCCCAGGAGTGCAGTGGCACAATCACGGGCTCAATGCAACCTCGACCTCTCAGGCTTAAGCAGTGTTCCCACCTCAGCCTCCAGAGTTACTGGGACCACAGGCGTGCGCCACAACGCCCAGCTAATTTTGGAGGGTTCATTTTGGCCATCTTGTGTGGAAAGATTTTTTTCCCCCTGTGGTAAGGGGTCTGGCCATGTGGCCCAGCCTGGTCTTGAACTCCTGGGTTCAAACAATCCTCCTGCCTCTGCCTCTCAGAGTGCTGGGATTATAGGTGTAAGCCACCATGCCTATCCCCTTGTTTTTCTTTATATGGTTTTACAATCCAGGCTTGACTCTCTTTGCACCATAGTTTACTTTCTGCCTGCTTTTCTTTTGCCTGCTTTGTTTTCCATGTCTTTTAGGTCACTTTAATTTAATTAATTAATTAATTTGTTTATTTATTTTTTATTTTTATTTACTTATTTATTTTGCGATGGAGTCTCGCTGTGTCGCCCAGGCTGGAGTACAGTGCTGTGTTCTCATCTCGCTGCAACCTCCGCCTCCTGGGTTCAAGCGATTCTCCTGCCTCAGCCTCCCAAGTAGCTGGGATTACACGTGCGCACCACCATGCCTGGCTAATTCTTTGTGTTTTTAGTAGAGACGGGATTTCACCATGCTGGCCAGGCTGGTCTCAAACTTCTGACCTCGTGATTCACCTGCCTCAGCCTCCCAAAGTGCTGGGATTACAGGTGTAAGCCACCGCGACTGGTCAATTTAAATTTAAATTTTATTTTATTTTATTTTGAGATGGAGTTTGACTCTGTCACGCAAGCTGGAGTGCAATGGCACAATCTCAGCTCACTGCAACCTCTGTCCCCTGGGTTCAAGCAATTCTCCTGCCTCAGCCTCCTGAGTAGCTGGTATTACAGGCGCACGCCACCACACCTGGCTAATTTTTGTATTTTTAGTAGAGACGGGTTTCATCATGTTGGCCAGGCTGGTCTCGAACTCCTGACCTCAAGTGATCCACCTGCTTCAGCCACCCAAAGTGCTGGGATTACAGGCGTGAGCCACCGTGCCCAGCTGGTCACTTTTAATCTTTAGGTTCCCACTTCATCTTTATCACCCCCCTTTACAGTTTATTTACTGAAGAAACCAGATCATTCGTTCTGGAGACTTTCCTGCAGTCAGGATTTTGCTGATTGTGTTCTCAGTGTAGTCTATCTCATGGGTTCCTTATCCTTTGTATTCCCCGCAAACTGTCATATCCAGAGGTGCAAGCAGATAAAATTTTGCTTTTTCGGGAGGGAAGATGACTTCACAGGGGCTGTTGGGTTCTTCAACACATGACGTGTCTGATTGTCTCATATTGTGAGCTCTGCGCTTGAATTCTGAAGTTGTGAGGAAATGGTAACAGCAAGATTTCAATGTTTCATTCCTTGCTTATTTACTTTCTGGAATACTTCTAGAAAGTGAAATTTCTCATCATCTCTTTGGTTACCCTGTGGTAAGGTTTGTATAGGAAAGGAAGGATAAATGCCCGAGTTTCCATTTATTTATTTATTTATTTATTTATTTATTTATTTATTTATTTTCAGACAGAGTCTTGCTCTATCGCCCAGGTTGGAGTGCAATGGCACAAACTCTGCTCACTGCAACCTCCACTTCCTGGGTTTAAGGGATTCTCCTGCCTTAGCCTCCTGAGTAGCTGGGACTACAGGCCTGTGCCACCACGCCCAGTTAATTTTTTTGTATTTTTTAGTAGAGATGAGGTTTCACCATGTTAGCCAGGCTGGTCTTGAACTCCTGACCTCAGGATCTGCCTACCCTCTCCCCTTATTTAGCTGGTGCAAAATAGTTGATTCCGTAACATCTTCCAAAGGTACCAATTGGTGTTTGTTTGCTTGTTTTTGTATTATTATGAACTCTTAGTATTAAATATATTTCATATGTCTGGGTCCGTTGCTGTTTTTATTCTTATTGATGTTCCAAGTGTCCCCTCTTTGGCCATTGGGACCCTCTTTAAGTCAGCTCTGGGTCCTTTTGACCCAATTCTTGTCATCTTTGATTTTTTGTTTACTTTCTGGTATGAGGTTGCAGATTCAACTTGCACTTTTCCTGCCTACACATGCAATCAGCCGTTTCTTTAAGACACCCTTGCCAGGCGCGGTGGCTCACGCCTGTAATCCCAGCACTTTGGGAGGCCGAGGCGGGCGGATCACGAGGTCAGGAGATCGAGACCATCCTGGCTAACATGGTGAAACCCTGTCTCTACTAAAAAATACAAAAAACTAGCCGGGCGAGGTGGCGGGCGCCTGTAGTCCCAGCTACTCGGGAGGCTGAGGCAGGAGAATGGCGTGAACCTGGGAGGCGGAGCTTGCAGTGAGCTGAGATCCGGCCACTGCACTCCAGCCTGGACGAGAGAGCGAGACTCCGTCTCAAAAAAAAAAAAAAAAAAAAAGACATCCTAATAGCTTTTTGTGAAAAGTGATCCTCCAGGGGGATGTTCATTTCTACCTGGTCGTTGTTTCTGGGGCTTTTGGTAGGACAAAGCCAGGACTTTTTGAAAGAGAGAAAACACCCAACATGTTCATATTGATACTCCCAGTTCTAATGTAGGACCACAGAGTCCTGACTTATTTGAGCTGGGATCTGTATTTTCTTTTTCACACTGAGAATTGTTCTCACATCACTTTTTTTTTAAAAACTCTGTCTCCTTAATCAAATGAAGGTAACAGGTATAACTTTCCCATTAGAGTTCAGTGAATTGGCCCTTAATGGAATTTTTGTCAACTTGCAGCTCACAAGCAACAGAATAGCTAATTTGAGGGAGAAAAAAGGAAATTATTTTAAAATTGTTAGGAGGTTCACAGAATGCCTGGGAGGGCCAGAGAGCTGAGAGAGAAGGAAGCAGAGCCAGAAACAGCCCCAGTCACACCACAAGGCTGCAGGGACACCCCCACTACTCCCACCCAAGCAGATACCGTCAGAGCTCATCCCCTGAACCCAGACGCACTCACCATTCCCACAGCCGCTGCTGCCCCAGGAGAGGGACGCTTCTACCTCCATCCGAACAGAAAGTGGGCTCACTGCAGTGCCTGCGTCCTTTGTTGCCTCTTGAGTAAGTCTCTTGTGAGTGCATCTCATTAGATCCTAAGTGACACGTCTGTGCCCCGCCTACAAGGGAGATGAAAAGGCGAGTTCTGGCTTCTGCCTGAGGTAGGCAGGACTCAAAACATGGAAAGTCTCCAAATCTAAGAGGGCTGTTCAAAAGACACTGGAGTGTCCCTAAACTGCGTAAATGCAGATGCACGGAAATGTGAGTCGAGTCTGGGAGTGCGTCCTCAGAGAACACGCATTTCACCGTGGGTCACTTGTTTGATGCTCTGTTTCTCTAACTTCCTCTGCCCTGTCCACATCGTCAGCACATCCGAGTTCATCCCTCCTTCCATCTAATATGTGTAGTTCTGCCCCGGCCTGCTCCCTGGCCCAGGGTGCCACGTATACACAGGTTTTCATTAACATCAAAGTCCACTGATTCACTTGTTTACATTGTGAGTTCAGTCATCAGCTGAAAACATTTACCACCTAAGAAGTCATTCCCCAAAAAGTTTCAATTACTAAGACCATGGATTTACATTTACTATTAATAGTGATATTCTTCACTCTAAATGTATGTTGGGTCTTGAGGTATTAACTAACATTATGAGGCCAATGTGATTAATGAGACTTAAAATTTAAATGCCCAGTCCATGAAGACAAGCTACTACAATCTCTTCAGTGCTTAAAGTCATGCAATACTCGATTTAGTAATTTACAAAATTTCATTAAGAAATGATAAATGCACAGCTTGAGATTTCTTCATTAAATGCTAAAGGCAAAAAGCTATAAACCATGGTGGGATCACTTTTTCTTGCCACAGTAACAGTGGCTGAAATAATACACAGAAGGCCAGGCATAGTGGCTCACGCCTGTAATCCCTCAGCACTTTGGGAGGCCGAGGCGGGCAGATCACGAGGTCAGGAGTTCGAGACCAGCCTGGCCAATATGGTGAAACCCCGTCTCCACTAAAAATACAAAAATTAGCCGGGCGTGATGGCGGGTGCCTGCAGTCCCAGCTACATGGGAGGCTGAGGCAGAATTGCTTGAACCGGGAAGGCAGGCGTTGCAGTGAGCCAAGATCGCACCACTGTACTCCAGCCTGGGTGACAGAGTGAGACTCCGTCTCAAAACAAACAAACAAACAAAAAACACAGAAAAGGATATGGCAACACTATAATCCATTCTTCTGTCAGTAAATACTGTTAGAAGATACACAGATTTGAAGAAACAGGTAGAAAACAACCTTTAGAGTATGGGAGGTTTGGATGAAAGCACAGATGTTTCTAATGTCGCTCCGCTCATAGTGTAATATATGCAGATTTTTCTGGTCACGACATACAAATATTATTTTTTTCTTGCCGGGCACAATGGCTTACGCCTCTAGTCCCAGTACTTTAATACGCTGAGGCAAGTGGATCACTTGAGGTCAGAAGTTTGAGACCAGCCTGGCCAACATGACGAAACCCCGTCTCTACCAAAAATACAAAAATTAGCCAGGTGTGATGGTGCGCGCCTGTAGTCTCAGCCACATGGGAAGCTGAGGCAGGAGAATCTCTCGAACCCAGGAGGTGGAGGCTGCGGTGAGCCAACATTGTGCCACTGCACTCCAGCCTGGGCGACAGATCGAACTCCGTCTCACACACACACACACACACACCAAAAAACAAAACTAAAAGCAGCTTGATTGAGGTATAATTGCATGTATTGAAAGAGTCCAATCTGGTAAGTTTTGACACGTATCTACACCTGTGAAATTATCACCACCATCAAGAGCTCTTTCAGTTTTGATAGCCATTAAATAGAGTATTGTAACAAACTGACCTTCGAACCAGATTTTCTAATTGCTTTATTTCAAAGTACTAAAACACGATTACAAAAATAAGATATGGGAGAGCATAACTCCCATCCCTTAAGTTCAGGTTGCAAATGGTGCAGTGTGACAGTGCGGGGAGGCGAAGATTAACTTTAGACAACCTGACAAGCACCACCTCAGCCAGGGGTCAAGGTCAACATCAACAGCAGTAAGTCATGTTGACGGTGTGTACCATTGATGGAACAGGAGGACAGCTCACCTCTGTGGTCTTCCTCCTAATTACACATAACCCATGCATTACCATGAGAAAAACCGACAAAACCCCATAGTGGGACATCCTACAAAACACCTGACCAACAGCTCCTCAAAACTGTCAAGATCATCAAAACAAGGAAAGTCTGAGAAACCTTCACTGTCCAGAGGAGCCTAAATACAATGTCATTTCTTGGGAGAAGATAGAAGACAGCGTCGGGCACAGTGGTTCACACCTGTAATCCCAGCACTTTGGGAGGCTGAGGCGGGCGGATCACCTGAGGTCGGGAGTTCGAGACCAGCCTGACCAACATGGAGAAACCCCATCTCTACTAAAAACACAAAATTAGCCAGGCGTGGTGGTGCATGCCTATAATCCCAGCTACTCAGGAGGCTGAGGCAGGAGAATCGCTTGAACCCGGGAGGCAGAGGCTGTGGTGAGCCAAGATCGCACCATTGCACTCCAGCCTGGGCAACAAGAGCTAAACTCCGTCTCAAGAAAAAAAAAAGAAGACAGTAGGTAAACACTAAGAAAATCTGAATCAACAATATGGACTTCCGTTAGGAGAGAGGAAGGAGAGAATGAAAGCAATTACTTTGCACTAAAACTGGCAATATTTGACTGGACCCAAAAGGCTTTGTACTGTTATTAAATAAAATTTGGAAAAAGTATTTCATCTTTTTTAAGCCTTCCAAGTTTCTATTTATAATACATGCAGATAATTTTTAGAATAACTATACATAGTTTAAAATGACTGTATATATAGCACACACCAAATATTTTATTGATGGAGGGTACTGCACTAATCAGAAAGAGGCAGTGACTTCAAAATTTTAAGTTCAGCCAATCTGGGCATGGTGGCTCACGCCTTAATCCCAGCACTTTGGAAAGCTGAGGTGGGTGGATGACTTGAGGTCAGCAGTTCCAGACCAGCCCGGCCAACATGGTGAAACCTTGTCTCTACTAAAAAATACAAAATTGGCCGGGTGTGCTGGTGCACACCTATAATCCCAGCTACTCTGGAGGCTGAGGCACGAGAATCACTTGAACCTGGGAGACTGAGGTTGCAGTGAGCCGTCACTGCACTCCAGCTTGGGCGACAGAGCAAGATTCCATCTCAAAAAAAAAAAAAAAAAAAATTCAATCAGATCTGAGTTATCTTGTATCTTGACCACAGATCTCTGACAGATTCCTCAAGAATGTCATGCCCCTGGCTGGGTGCCGTGGCTCACACCTGTAATCCCAGTACTTTGGGACACCGAGGCGGGCAGATCACAAGGTCAGGAGATCGAGACCATCCTGGCTAACGCGGTTAAACTCCATCTCTACTAAAAATACAAAAAATTAGCTGGGCGTCGTGGCATGCGCTTGTAGTCCCAGCTACTCAGGAGGCTGAGGCAGGAGAATCGCTTGAACCTGGGAGGTGGAGGTTGCAGTGAGCCCAGACTGTGCCACTGCACTCCAGCCTAGGCGACAGTGAGACTCCGTCTCAAAAAAAAAAAAAAAAAAAAAAGGCATACCCCATCCACTTCAAGATTCTGCGGGGTCGGGGTGGAGGGTGGGGGAGGAGGGAAACTCATGTCTCCTGTCACATTCTCTGGGTATCTGGGCTGCTCCACAGTGGAAATGCACTAACCAAGTCCGTGGTTGTTACTGCCTGTCAAAAGTATGTACCCACAGGGGACAGAACAGACACGACTTCCCCTTATTCCACAGGCAGTAACAGGCAAGATACCAGCTGACATCCGTCTCCTTGTCTTTTAAGGACCACTTTACCCTTTGCCTTAGAGTCCGTTGTACATAACCGTGGCCTTTGGCTCTGTCCCTAACAGCATGTGAACTTGTGGCCATGTTTCAGCTGTGAAATAATCAGGAGTCATAAGGTCCCTTCCAGTTCCCTGTATCCATTCTACGTCCATGACTTCAAAGTACCACAAGACAGCATGTTCCTTTTTTAAATACTTTTTCACCTCCTCCTATGAGAGTGGACCCTTGGGCCTCTCCAAAACATTACACCCTCATCTGTACCTCCTAATGAGTTTTGTCAGTTGTCACAGCAACACAAACCAGAGATTGGGGCATCTGATATCCTGGCTCAAACCTCAGCTGCCGGGCTCTGATTTGCAACTGAAAGCAGACAGGTAGGTAGAAGGACCTTCGCACTTGTCGCTGTCAGCACCTGAGGCTGGCCGCAAGGTGGGCAGGGCCACATTCCCCAGAGGTCAAGGCTGAGTCACCAAGGCAGAAACCAGGAGATGAGCTTCTCTCAGTTCCCGGGAGGTAGGTGAGCCACCAGGGAGCAGAGTGGAGCCAGCCTAGGGTGAGGCTGCCTGGCAGCCCTGCCTCTCATTCATTTCCACGTCATCTCTCAGGCCTCCCCAGTTCTCAGCTAACCCTGTCTCTGCAATGACCCCATTTGGGTAATGAACGTGCAAATAGAAACCACTGCAGTTTCACCAGCCCCAAACTCCTCTCTAACCCATCAGCAACAGGAAAGTGGGTAACAGGTAAGAGAGCTGAGCAGCTGGATGGGTATCGGCTGCGATGCCCCCGCCCCCGCCTCCCCGGAACTGAAGTACATTGAATAAAGGAGAACTCCCACCGAGCCGGGTTTGCATCTCTGCTCCACCCCTTACTGCTCCGTGGAAGACCTCAGCGTCTCTTCTGGAAGAGGGGAATGCATCAAAAGGTTAAGACTAAATGGAGCTGGACATGGTGGCTCACGCCTGTAATCCCAGCACTTTGGAAGGCCAAGGCGAGTGGATCAGGAGGTCACAAATTCGAGACCAGCCTGGCCAACATGGTGAAACCCTGTCTCTACTAAAAATACAAAAAAATAGGCCGGGCGCGGTGGCTCACGCCTGTAATCCCAGCACTTTGGGAGGCCGAGGCGGGCGGATCACAAGGTCAGGAGATCGAGACCATGGTGAAACCCCGTCTCTACTAAAAAAATAGAAAAAATTAGCCGGGCGCAGTGGCGGGCGCCTATAGTCCCAGCTACTCGGGAGGCTGAGGCAGGAGAATGGCGTGAACTCGGGAGGCAGAGCTTGCAGTGAGCCGAGATTGCGCCACTGCACTCCAGCCTGGGCGACAGAGCGAGACTCCGTCTCAAAAAAAAAAAAAAAAAATTAGCCGGGCACGGTGGTGCACACCTGTAGTCCTAGCTACTCTGGAGGCTGAGACAGAATTGCTTGAACCTGGTAGGCAGAGGTTGCAGTGAGCCGAGATCGTGCCCCTGCACTCCAGCCTGGGCAACAGACTGTCTCAAAAAAAAAAAAAAAAAAAAAGACAAAAACGCGGCCCTGACTTGGAGGCAGCTAGCACATGGCAGGTAGTCTGAATGAAGCTGGTCTGTTAGCTTTGAAATCAGAATGACCCTGAGATCAGTTTCCAGCTGATACTGCAGAGGGGCGGGTGATAACGCTCTTCAGAGCACTCCAGCAGAAACTGGTTTTGAAAAACAAAAAAGTTCCCTCTTCTTCAGGGCTTTCCTGGCAGCAACTTCAGTGACCAATGCAGGCAGAAGGGAGAGGCTGATGGGGAAGTGGCAACCACTATAAAGACCCAGCCTATTCACCTGGCTCACAAGATGCTTCCTGGCTCATAAAACACTCCCGAGTCCAGTATCCCAGGGAAGATTCGTCATGTATGTACACACATGTACATCTACACACAAGTATATATGACATTACCTTGATAATTACTCCATATATTTAAACTGGCATTAAACTAGGGTAGCGACTGAAATTTACCCCTGAATTGACCCTCTTCCCTGTAGCTGGGCATTAAAAAAATCTTAGCTCAGTAGATAAAACTGGCCCCAGGCAGACAGCCCTCTAAGCAGTTGTCAAGGCAACAAACCGAACACCCCCATCAATGAGGGGATAGGGCCTCCCCGTGTCAGGTTATTTAAGCAAATGGAAGCTACAAGCATTTCTCTGAAAATTCAGCCACAGGCCCTACTCGTTTCCAGTAGCATTAAGAAGTCTCATATTAACAAATATCAGTAGCCTAAACTTTGCCAGACAAATGCTCTATGCAGACATTCCCCCTACTTTGTTTTCTAAATGCAAAATGGCATTGGAACCCTAGAGTCAAGGCTTGAGTAGACATATTTCTGTCTGCGAGGTACAGCTGGGGTCCTTCGTGGAAGGAAGGTCTCACCCTCCTGGAGGCAGGGGGCAGAAGCATCACACAGATCAATGCCGTGGTCAATGAAACAAGCAGTCTCGGTGGAAGTTAAAGGATTTATTGATGTGTTTAAACTGTGCACATTCTCCACAGATCATATTAAGGAGTTTGTAGGTGAAGTTTAATCTGTGCATAGTGGGTAGAGACATGAATAGGGTCAAAGAGGAGGAAAAAGGAAAAGTCACAGAAAAATAAAAATACACCACAGGTTACCAGAACCTTCAGATTTAAAAGAAAAAGCAAAAGCAGAAGCTGTGGGCATCAACACCAACTGTACAAGCATTACAGAGACTCGTGAAGAAAACACAATTGTTCAAAGCGCTCCACAGTGTCCACAGACTCAGTTTCAGGGACAGCCTGGACTACTTTCCTTTCACACAAACAAACCTCCCTGTGTTCTCTCCTGGGCCAGCGGCCGCCTCCTTGGTGTGGTCTTCTCTGAGTGAACGTCACAGGGTCGGTGACAGGAGGGGTGGAGGTGAGGGGACAAAGTGGAGGCCGAGGGTCAGTGCCTTTGGAGAAAGTCCAGAGAGGAGGGGCCTGCACATCTGGACAGTTGGAAGGGGAAGTGAACAGTAAAAAGCTACGATAGGTAAACAACAGACAGCGAAGAATGTCAAATACAAGCTACAGGCTAATCTCTGTGGAAGCACTGGATTCTGAAGGAAAGCAGCAGTGGACACCCTCATCTGTACACACCAAGCTCTCTAGAAGATGCTGGAATGAAATGTCTTCAATGTCCTTGGTGACGGGACTTTGGACACAAAGGTATCCAGCCGTGGAAACACTGGACTTCAAGAAACTGGTCCTTTCACATCATTTTGCAAGGATATCCTCACGTGCTTCAGTGGCCATTACAGTTCCCTATTCCACCCCATTTCTCAGCAACTTCCTGAAAGCTCATTTAAAAAGGGAATACTGCTTTTTTTTTTCTTTAAATAAAAGCCAGGAGAGTGAATAAGCCTGAAGAGTTGACTTACACAACGTAACTGGAACGACAGCCTGCATATAAGTCTATTATTGAAAATCGACATTTCCCGTTTATTATACATTGACAGCATGTGTCAGACAATACAATCGAAGTGGGGTTTCTGATTAATTTAAAAAAGAAAACTACATCAAATATCTGCAATAGATCATTTTTTTCTTTTAAGGTTTATATATCATATATTGTTATATTAACATTTTCACCCATTTAAAAGAATGGAAATTGCAGTTCTACAGTAGTACTTTATATAGTCCTACAGTCCAGGAGGTCAGGATGTCAGACGCAGCCCCTGGCAGCAGCCGCTGGTCGGCAGTCGATCGGAATCGTGGGATCTTCTGGCCTGCCTGCACCCCTCCGCCAGGGCTGCCGTGCTCCCTGCCACCTAAATCTGCATCTGCTCCAGGTATTTGTAGGTAGGGTTCTCATAGCCATGGTTCTGCATCTTGTTCAGGTGACGCTCTTCTGGGGTGAGCATTGGATCAACCTGGAAGAACAAAACCTGAGGGTCATTGCGGTGTCTGGGAAGAGACCTGCACAGGGCGTTGGGAGACCTGAGCCATTTGCTGCACGATCCCGAGGACCAAATGCAGCCAGCAGCCCGTTCCCACAGGACAGGGCACATGAGAACCTGTGGTAAAACACAGGAGAAAGAAAATAAGGGGATCAAAGAGGCAATGCTTTCGAAACGAGAGCCCTGAAAGCTTAGCCCTCACAGAAGATGCCAGTCAACTGGATGTCCTAGCACCACGGTAACAAGCAAGGCTCCGCGCCACTGCTTACTACCTGGGCCAGCCAAGGCAAGCCACTCAGCAGTAGGCTAGCACGCAGACAGTGGGACCAGGGGATCTCTGGTCTTTTTCAACTCTGAAATTCTACAGCTAGGCCAGTCTCCAGCAAGAGATAAAACCAAATAACTGGCCAGGTACAGTAGCTCATGCTTGTAATCCCAGCACTTTGGTAGGCTGAGGCAGGTGGATCACTTGAAGTCAGGAGTTTGAGACCACCCCGGTCAATATGGGGAAATCCTATCTCTACTAAAAATACAAAAACTAGCTGGGCATGGTGGCATGCACCTGTAGTCTCAGCTAGGGAGAAGGCTGAGGCACAAGAATCACTTGAACCCGGGAGACAGAGGCTGCAGTGTGCTGAGATCACACCAGTGCACTCCAGCCTGGGCAACAGAGCAAGACTCTGTCTCCAAAAAACCAAAACCAAAAACAAACAAAAAAACACAAATAACTAAGACCAGAATCTGCACTAATTTCCCAGGGCTCACTAAGGTCCTTACTGTATTTATATTTAAGGATCAAGGGACTCTGGACATTCCCACTATTCACTAAGGAATGAGTGGCAAGAGAAGTTCAGTAACCAGCAGAAGACAGAACAGAAACAGTCGGCTTCAGCACTTTGTAAATTTCCTGTTGCTCCCTCCCCCCATTTAAGAAAACACATACCTGGAAAAAGGAACACTAAGGAAATAATCTGAGAAAAGAGTTTTCACCCTCTGTAGCATAAAATGTTCACACAACTTTCTGACATTCATAGCCAAAGCCCAAACTAATGTTGAAATTTGGCAACAGTCCCTTGTGGCAGGGGCTGATTTCCAAACACATGAGCGAGGAATCCAGTGAGTAACTGAACTGATGACAGCAGCATGTCCAGTACTCGAGGAGTAAAGATGCTTATTAATTCCACAGGTTCCCACCCCCACCCAGCCCACAGTGCAGAGCAGGCCCTCAGCAGCCCAGCTCCTCACCTCCACGATCCCGTGGCTTATGGTGCCATACTGCCTCTTCCTCAGCATCACCAGGCTGATGACGATGACTGTGGCAATGGCCACTGCGATGACCAGCAGGCCAATGAGGGCACTACTACTCAGACTGAAGTCCTCCCGCAGTGGGCCCACGGATTCCTACGTAACAAAGCAGATGTGGAACAAAGTCTCAGTGACCATCTGGAAGCCGAGAGGCAAGTAACTCACTGAGGGCCACGCTCCTGGAAGGGTGAGCCCCTAAAACCCAAAGTAGCACCAAGATCCTGCTTTGCAGGGAACCACCCGTATGTGGAGAACGCCCACTCTTCCCAATCTCCATGGAGATTTTAATTTTAGCTTTCTTATCCAAAAGTATGGGAAGCTGGGGATGAGGGACCCTTATTAGCTCAGGCATCTCTCCTGCTTTCTACTTGAACTAAGAAGGTCCAGAGGAGAAACACCTAAGACTGACAGGAAACCTTAGGTTTTGGAGCTAAGCACGTACCCGCTCTTCCTCAAGGCCTCCAACTCTCTCGGCATTGAAAATCATTTCCTTAACATCCAGAGTCTCGTCAATGACCTGAAACAGTCATGAGAATGTCGGCAGTGAGCAACTGGGTGAACGCAGAGTTTGGTATTTGCTACCTCCTTCCTCTGCTACCTGCTGCTTGATGGAAGGAAGCAGGTACCTGTGGGACCCCCATTAACCAACCAGTTCTGTCACAGCCTTCCAAATCCACTCCCCAAACCCCTAATGAAGGGGCAGGTATGGAGGGAAGACTATATTATGGCAGCTGGTCCTATATGCGTTTTCCTTCAAGTAACCGTATGGAGATGTATTTCAGAACAGATTGCCAAAAAGCCACAATTAGGCTGGGCGCGGTGGCTCACGCCTGTAACCCCAGCACTTTGGGAGGCTGAGGCGGGCGGATCACGAGGTCAGGAGATCGAGACCATCCTGGCTAACATGGTGAAACCCTGTCTCTACTAAAAATACAAAAAATTAGCCGGGCGAGGTGGCGGGCGCCTGTAGTCCCAGCTACTTGGGAGGCTGAGGCAGGAGAATGGCGTGGACCCGGAAGGCGGAGCTGCAGTGAGCCGAGATCACGCCACTGCACTCCAGCCTGGGTGACAGAGCAAGACTCCCATCTCAAAAAAAAAAAAAAAAAAAAAAAAAGCCACATTTAACTATCAAACTCAGTTGTGGATAATCCAGAACTATAAATGATAGAAAATACTAGGTGAATAAAAGGGGGTATAAACCTAAGGCAGTGTAAGAACAAAACCCAACACTAATCCAAGTATTAACTCTACTCACTTGAAAATGGCCTCTAACAGGTTATTCTTATCTTTAGTTGTAAATATATTTTCCTACTCTATACAAGAGATGAGCTACTGCTGAAAAGGGCTCTTTAATCCTTTTCATACCCAGATGCTAAACACCACAGCCAGTCTGTGGGAGTCGCTGGAGCCCTCCAACCTTCTACTGTGTGGAAAATGAACACAGACGTGCACCTGGAAGCATCTGACATCAGGTCACTAACTCTAATGAGTCTCAAAAGTAAAGCATGTTGGGCAGAAGAAAGAACAGGCTCACCATGTTTTCATCCACTTTATTCTTACTGTTAATCACTTTCTCTTCGGCACCGATCAGTCCCCCATCCTGCTCTCCCACTCCAGATCCTGTGTGGAGAGAGATCACGGCTGAGTTCCCAAGGACGGCCCATCTCACACCCATTGCACAGAAGCAGCAAACTCCCTCCTGAGGGCCAGTGAGCCCCTCCCACGCACCTCCCCCCACAACTCATCTGCCACCGCGTTCACATGTCTGAGGGTGCCCTGTGCTCTCTAAAGATGAATGAGACAGGCATTTGCAGAGACTGATGGGTTTAATGGAGGAGGACGGAGTGCTTACTTGTCTCCAACTTGGGAAAATGAAATGCAAGCCTTCAGAGAAAATGTTTATTGTCAGATACATAGAAGTGGAGCCCAGAGGCATCCTAGCATGGGAAACACACAACACCATTATAGGAGAAATTACTGAGTACCTACTACCCACATCCGGCTGCCACAGCACCCATCCTCACAATAACCTGCACGTTTGCCTTGGACATAGTAGGTGAACCCACAGGGAATTCATTCTGCCTCAAATACCCTCCCCAACCTAAACTCTTATTTTTCCTTAGAGTTTCAGTTGGTCCTGGGGAGGTTCCCAGGTGATGGCATTTATAATCACAGTTTGTCATTATGGATTTCTTCTTGCATCTCCCATCAGCTGAATCCCTCTCAGGGCCGGGAACCTAGATGCTCGTATCCTAAGTGGCTATTAGAAGATAAACAGGAAGGAAGCATTCCATCTATAGGGAGAATTCCAGTATCAGCATGGAAGGCCCCTTTCTCTAAATGGAGCCGCAAGAATAGCAACTCTCTTCTTGCCAAGGTCAGACACTGCCTGAGCAACATCACTCATGTGTGGCGCTCCAAAGGACAGTATCCAAATACGCAGCACGACGATGCAGCAGACCCAGGGAGGGAACGTGAGAGGCAGTCCTCTATTTTTAGTTCCAAAGCATGTGATTTCTAGCTATCGTAAGAATAAAATACAGTTCAACATAAATGTCTGTGATATGAGCCTTTTATAACTAGATCAACCTGACAGCATACCTGGCATTCTAAGGTAACTAACTGCAAGTGAGATTTCAACATGAGGACACGCAAAGCACTGCTGTCCCTGGGCTCGTCAAAGGCAGGTAATGGCCCAAGGCACAGCCACAGCAGAGCTTCTGCCTCACAACTAGACTCGTTCTTAACACATAGCAATTTGTAACAGCTTCCCCAGTTGCTGAACTTGGAGGCTAGCTAACGCAATGCAGTCAAAAACAATGCAATTTTTCTAAAGCTTCAACTTTAAAGACGTCCACGACTTGATTCTAGTTAAATCAGAGCCAGCTTTTGTCTCAAAATGCCCATGAAATAGCAATACTGCACTCCAACTATTTGAGAAAGAGGGATCTGGAAGGATATTGCCTCAGCAAGGATGCTCATGACCAAGCCCAATCAATTGTAATTCTGAGCTCCTTCCATGTTTCTCTCTCGCAGAATTTTAAAGGTCACACGGCAGGATTTTATTCAAAAAGCAATGTGGCACTAAGCCAACTAAAGGCCTACTGTCGCTGGACACAGTGGCTCATGCCTATAATCCCAGCATTTTGGGAGGCCAAGGCGGGAGGATCACTTGAGTCCAGGAGTTGGAGACCAACCTGGGCAACATGGCAAAACCCCATCTCTACTAAAAATACAAAAATAAACAAACAAAACAACTAGCTGAGGGTGGTGGCATGCACCTGTCACCCTACCTACTTGGGAGGCTGAGGTAGGAAGACTGCTTGAGCCCCAGAGGAGGAGGCTGCAGTGAGCCAAGACTGCACCACTGCACTCCAGCCTGGGCGAGAGGAAGACTCCATCTCAAAAAAAAAATTAAAAAAAAAACCTACCGCCAGTCCAGACTGTTATAATACATTTTTGTTGGTATAGCCCCCATGTTTCTTTAAAAAAACACATAAACAAGTGACTTCAAGACACCAAAGTTAATGTTTAAATTGTCCCAACTCATAACAGTTAAGTATAAAGGCAAAAGCCTGTTAAACTTCTAGAAAACTCATCTTTCTCAACATCTCAGTTATGCTGTTAAAAGGAATTCGGCACAGTCATCCCCAAGAATAGGGATATCCAAGTAGAATAAAATAAAGCATCTATGCGTAAGTCGTTTTCAGAAGATTCAAATCACACTTTTGTGTTCTGAGAACAACCTGTGGCGTGAAGCAGAACACCAGCTTCTTAGCCAGGCAACTCCATTTGGCCCATCCATAAGAAGTCTGCCAAAACCAAGGGCGGGCTCATACAACACATTATGAACAAGAAATGTTGAAATGATTCACAATGACTGGGCCGCCCACCCACCTGGGGGATCCCGTGACACCAACAGCTTAGGTAATACAATCACGTGGGCTTGGAGGACAGAGAACTGGGTTCAAATCCTGGTTCCTCCACTTCTTAGAGCAAGTCATGTCATCTCAGAAACTTCTTCAATTATGTAATATAGAAAATAGAGCTAAAAACACTACCCATCCTACAGGGACGTTCAGTGGACTCAGATCAAGTATGCAGAGCATTCCCCATAGTGCTTTATGGAGCGTGAACGGTTTTTGAAAACTGGAGACTCAGTACAGTGAGCTGGGCTGTCTCTACGTGTTTGATCCATCAGCCTCTGATGTTCTGAGGAAGGCTACAACTCAGGGGACATGAGACAGCTGGCACAGACAAAAGGCAAGGAAAGCCAAAAAGAAAAGACGTAAACGAGAATTGCAGAGAAAAAGAGGGAAAAGAGAAAGACTCTCCACCTTACTGTAAATAAGGCATATGTACACAGATACAGCGGTTCGCAACCAACCTAAGTGGGAAATACTTCTAAAAATCTACCCAGATTAAAAGGGTCATGAAATCTATTTTGGCTGCTGTGCATTCTCTGACATCCCAGAGGGAAAGCTTGGCATGACCACGCGGTAACCAACGCCACGGAGACTGGCCTCGGAGTGCTGGAGTCAGGTCAGCTTGTTAGCAACATGGAGGCGGCGCTGCTCTGACTCCACTCACAGCCGCGCCGGAAGAAATGAGGTGGGGAAAGCCAGGTGATGGCATGAAACAGAACATGAAGCTTCAGACACACTGGGGAGTGGAGAGGAATGAAGGTCTTAAAGGGAACATCTTGGACAAACCAACCTTTTTTCATTGGGTGGTACAACTCCGGCTGAGTGTCTAGCAGAAAGGAAAACAATAAAAAACAAAATAAAACAGCACAAAAGGAGATTAAGAAAGAAAATGGCTTCTTTTAAAATTTCTATCTTAGAATTTCTCTATAAAGTGAACAAAAAGTATTCCTCCTTAAAAACACTATGCCTGAACTACCCCATAAACAAACCAGCAGTAGAAGCCACAGCAAATCACTGGAGAGTATCCTTGATAAGAGAGAAAAAAGTAGGTCTGTCTTGGGCCATTTTAGGGAAACTTTGGGAGATGCCTGCACTATTTAGCTTAGCCCACATAAATATTTTTCTTAGAAAAAAGCAAAAATTGAAATCAGTGTTGGTTGTGGTTTGCTGACAGGGAGGTAAGGTTCTAGTTCAGTTTTTCCAAGCTGCCCCGACCCCCAATAAGCACATAAGAAGTTTTCTAAGCATGGCCACCCAACAAACCCACGGAGATCTGGGAATGGCACAGTGCTCTTCATCCATCTGCCACTTCCTCAGATCCCGTTTTATTTCTGAAGAGTCAACTGCTCTGCGATAACCAGAAGGCATTTCTGTTAAGGTCTGAAGGCTAACATGGATGTACCTCCATCCCCCCACTCCCAATTTGATGCCTTCCTGAGGCCTCTGTTCCAGTGCTATATCCCGGACTGGCTTGGGTTCAACTCCTGACTCTCCCCTTACAAGCTACATGACCTTGGGCAAGTTACTTAACCTCTTTACACCTCAGAATCCCCACCTGGGGACACTCGACTACCCACCTGCGAGGGTTACTGTGAGGATGGAGAGCATCCGCTGAGATGCTTAGCTAACGCAGGCATATAACAAGGACTATGGCATAGCTGTGGGCCATTCTTAACATTACCCTATCAGCAGCAACAGCAACAAACAGAACTGACAAGGGGGACTACTCTCAGGGCACTGGGCTCAGCAACTTGTTTATTTCTGAAGCAGGCTCACAGCTTTTAGAGATCCTCTTAGACACTGAGAACCAGCAGGGGAATAGAGGGAAGAATGTCTGCCTAGGAGCCAGAGGAACACCTTCTTACCCCACCTCATGTCAGAGATATGACCCTGCACCAGCCCTGTCACCTCCTCAGCCTCTTCGGCACCTCCCTCCCAAGACAGCTGCGCAAAGGTAACAGCCTAACAGGAAGGTGCTGTTTCAACTGCCAAGTGCCTCCCACGTGTAAGAAGTGCACAAGTTGGAAGAAGTGGGGGTTTGAAGCCACCCATCTTGAAATAGGAGATTTAGTCTTAACTTCATGGTGACATTGACACCAATGATTTGAAAGCATCTAGCAGGGTCCTTGCACACAGTAGGTGTTCAATGAATCCGGTCTCCCTTCCCCTGACTCTCACAGGAACACCATCTCCCAACTCAATTTGGTTTTCAAAACATTGACTTTAATTCTCTCATTTTGTCCTCCCCCTGCTGCCCAGAAGTGGCACCGTCGCCCATACACACCTTCGTTCTCAGGTAAGGCTGGGAAGGGGTGGAAGGGGTGGAACGGCGGGATCTCCTCACTCTCCTCAGAGCTCACCCGGACGTCCACAGGGGTCTCTGAGATGGAGGCAGTGAACTGGTCCACGTCTGCACGCTGCTCTTGAAGGAGCTCATCTGATGAAGACAGGGCAGGGGACAGAGGGCAGGCTTCAGAAGGGCCTGGTGTCCAGGCACAGGATGCTCTAGAGCTCCAAGACCCACTGTGGCTCCCAGCTCCTGCCTGAAACACCTTCCCTGATGCTGTGGCGCCACAGAGCCCCAGCACCAGGGACCCCAGGGCGTCGTCCCACGCACCCCTGCCTCCACCTCCACACTCCAGTTAAGTGGTATCCACAACACCACAGATTTTGGGGGTTTTAAAAACGGTACATATTTAAGGTATACGATATAATGATTTGATATACATATACACCGTGAAATGATTTCCGTAGTCAAGCAAACACACGCACCACCTTCCAGAGTTACTTTTTTTAAAAATAAGAATACCCCAAATCTACTCTCGACAAATTTTTAGTATATAGTACAGTATTGTATATATAACTACAGTCCTCACGCTGTCCATCCCATCTCTAGACGTATCCACCCCACGTAACTACAACTACCGCTTCACACCCTCTGACCTACTTCTCCCTGATGCCAGTTTTAAATACTGACCACATACCATGACTCCCAGGCCTGAATCCTGGACCTACTGCCTGACCTCTGCCTCACCTAAATCCTACTTAGATCTCCACATAACACCCAACAGAAATTTCTATCTTAACATGTATCAAGAGAGCTCCGGATTTCCTTCTCCACCTCAGTTGGCCATGGTACCACCATCCCCGAGCTGCCCACAGTGGAACCCTAAGTGCAATTCTTGATGCCGCTTCCCCAACCACACATGCAGCCCCGGGCGCAGCCCCACACACGCCCCCCAGAACACATCCTAGAGACCGTCCCCAGCTGTCCCTGGGGCGCTCCTTCTCCTACCCCATCACCCCTTCAGTGCATACTCCCAACAGCGCTCTCCTGGATTTCTATAATCGCTTCCTGGCTGGTTTCTAATTTTAATCGACTCTACACAAAGCAGCCAAGAGAGCTTTTAAAAATTCATAATCCAGATCTAGTCTCTCCCTAGCTGAAAATCCTCTAACGGCTTCCCATTATCCAAAAATAAAAACCAAACTCCTTGATTTTGCTGAAATTTCTTCCCGATCTGGTCCCTGCATACTTTGGCCACATCCCCTTTGCTATGTTGTAGCCACACTGATCTACTTAAATGTGATGCCTGACTTCCACCTGGGGCCTTTGTAGCTGCCGCTCACTCTGCTACCAACGTGCCCTCCCACTGTGATCTTACCATTCGGATCTCAGGCCACCGTCCCCAGAGCCAGCGGCCCCGACCGGCCGCTCTCTACCACTGTGCCCGAGTTTTAACTCTGCACAGCACTTATCACCACCTGACATTTATTTTCTTGTTTTACTGTCTGTTTTTCTCCTATCGTCACATGAACTCCGGCAGGTACTATCTGCTTGTGGACCATTTTACTCTGTGACACACAGCAGACACAATAAAACTTGTTGAATAAATGAAGAAGATAAAGACTGGGAGAGGAAGAGGAGGTGAGAATTATATAAAATCAGGTGCCTGGAATAATCAGAATTAAGGAGGAAAATGGTAACAGGAAATCTCCTAGTCTCTTGCAATTTCATACCCCAGATATTCTTCCGCTAACGGAGTGAAGGTCAGTGAAACCCAAGGCTCCGTGGCTCACAGCCAGTGCATCTGTCCTTGGTTCCTCCTTCACCTTGCCATGTAAGCTCCAGTGGATTCTAGGCTTCTGAAGCCAGGGTGTGCTCATGCCCCACTTCACACGCCTTGCTTGCTCATATCTCTCTACTCTTGCCTAGCTTTCACTCCTGAGCCTCTGCAAGAAGTCCCACATGACCTTGACACAAACAGCTGGTACCCACCAATTTCCTCTTGAATTTCCTGGGCTACATAAGGTACTTTGTAGAGCAGAGAGAGGCTTTGGTTCCTTCTTTCTTCAATCACGTGGAGATGTGTCATCACCTGGAAGCAGAGTTACGGTGGAGAGGTGTTGTGATTGAAAACAACTAGGCCAGGAGGGAATTTGCAGCTGGAACATTGACACAACTTCTGGAAAAACCACTTTACAAAGTGTATTCTCTACAGAGTCTAGAGCAAAGCAACTGGTCAGGGGAAATGTATTACTCCTCACGCCGTATTTACTGACTGCTAAAGTATAAGAACGTGTTCAGCCTGGGCATGGTGGCTCACACCTGTAATTCTAGCACTTTGGGAGGGTGAGACAGGAGGATCACTTGAGCCAAGGAGTTTGAGACCAGCCTGGCCAACATGATGAAACCCTGCCTCTACCAAAAAATACAAAAATTAGCCAGGCATAGTACTGTGTGCCTGTAGTCACAGCTACTTGGGAGGCTAAGGCTGGAGGATCACTGGAGCCCAGGAGGTTTAGGCTACAGTGAGCTATGACTGTGCTACTGCACTCCAACCTAGGCAACAGAGCAAGATCCTGTCTCAAAAAAAAAAAAAAAAAAAGTGTTCAAACTGTATAATTCCCCCAGCTGATGTGAGAATTTATCTAAAGAGAGTGCTCCAAGTTAAGAGACAATTTATTAAAAAATGGCCACTAGCTACTGGATTTTCATTCGAGGCACTTAATACTAATCATATTGAGTTAAAAAAAAAAAAAAAAAAAGAGCCCTGATTTGTACAATGCTGAACGTTCAGTAAGGTTTTGCTGAGTGAAAGAAAAGAGTCAGTCGATTTCTACCACTGGTCAGATTAGATGGGATTAAAAAAGACTGAAATTACTGGCTGAAAAGTAGACTTGGCGACACAGGGAACCATTATGGATTTTGCTTAGTGAAGCAATTGCTTAAATGATTATTGTGGTAAATAAAGAATTAGTTTATTCCTATTTAACTAAATTGTTATTTTTTAAAAAACTCATGCTGAGGAATAAATAAACCTGATTTTAAGGGGGTGATACAGGAAGACTCATCCACCACAGCTCACTGCCTTTTCCGAATGCAAAAGTTCTAAGGTTATTCATTAAAAAAAAAAAAAAAAAAGCCATTAGAAGTGGTCACTATTTTTACAGCTTTTCAGGATGGAAGTGAAAGGTGACTCGGGCTAGCATCCACCTCAATGACATGGCGAGGTGTGTTGCTGTAGCTCCCATAAGCTTAAAAAGCAAAGTCATCCCTGCCTGGTTAGACCTGCAATTACCAAGCTTTTCCTAAAGAGGGCACTGGAAACCAATGGATTAATCACATGGGCTTGAAGCCATTAACATGAAGGGTCAACATGAGAAAAAAAGCTAAATGGAAAGATGCTTTTATTGTAGACTGACATCTCTCTGACCTTTTAAAGCAAGGATGAAAGCAATTTAATTTTGCATGTGCCATTCTGTCAATCAAGGAAAGCACAAGAGTGCCTTGAAGAAAAAATGCAAATGGAGCCCAAATGCAACACCCACAGGTTCAGCAAGCGTTGTCCTGCTACACCTCCCCAGAGGAACAGGGAGCCGTGTGAGAGCGGATGGTTCATACACTCACAGAGGACAAGAACCACAGGGTGGGAGACTGGAAATCAGTGTCTCTACAGCAAACCACTGGCTATAGTATAGGGGTAAAAGCACCATCTCACTCACATCCAGACAAGTAGATATGGCACAAGTTACAACAGGCTGAACATCTGCAAATTTTTCTAATGTTTAGATAACAGAATAGGGAACAAGGCAGAAAGTAAGCTTTGCCAGAATTACAGCTAAGAGCAGACAATAAGTAGCAGACAGGAGAGCTGGGTTTTCTCCCCAAAGGTGTTTTAAGATGGGAGGGCTCTACTTCCCACATTACTTGGTGTGGAAGCTTGATCTCACTTGCAAGAATTCTCTACTTACTACACTGATCAAAATCTCTCCTTCCCTTCTACTCTCACACAAAACTGGCTAAAATACAACACAATAATTTAATTTTAAAACAGGAAGTTTGGAAAGTGATTAAGTCTTTTCAAAAATCAAGTAGACTCCAAAAGTCTAAGCCCTGTCAAGATGCATGCATTTTCCATCCAGGCCTCTTAGACTTTCTCTTCTTCTGCTGCATCCAGCGTGAAGCAAAGCCTTGAGCTCCAGGCCCACACCAGATGCCTCTTAGGGTATCCAGCCCAGCCCCTTTCCACTTTCTTCCCACTCTTTAAAAGCCTGAGCTCTTTCATTCCCCAAAACAACCAGCTTCTGAAGTGAACTCTATATATCTAAGAACACCTGCTCTGGGCTTGGGGGGAGTGGCTCACGCCTGTAATCCTAGAACTTTGGGAGGCTGAGGTGGGCGGATTACCTGAGGTGCCAGGAGTTCAAGACCAGCCTGGTCAATATGGTGAAACCCCGTCTCTACTGAAACCACAAAAATTAACCAGGTGTTATGGCGGGCGCCTGTAATCCCAGCTACTCGGGAGGCTGAAGCAAGAGAATTGTTTGAACCCGGGAGGCGGAGGTTGCAGTGAGCTGAGATGGCGCCACTGCAGTCCAGCCTGAGTGATAGAGTGGGACGCCACCTCAAAAAACAAACAAACAAACCCACAAAACACCTGCTCTTCACTCTCTCTACACTAGCGTGTGAGCTGCTCAAGGGCACTCAGGGGAGTCAGCCCGGCAGCACTGAATGCTAGTGTGGAATCTGGCACTCAGACAGACCCCAGCTCCACAAACGGAGCAGCTCAGCTCCAACACCCCAAAGGCCTCTAGGCACGTTATCTTTTCATCTTCACACACACAGCAACTGTGGGGAAGGAGGGTTTCTGGACTGACAGGCCAGCACCCGTGCAGTGAGTGAGCCCACGTACCTTGGCACTCACAATCGCCACAGCACTGTATTTACAATATGAGAGGAAATGAAATAAGATCAGCGTTGTTACCATAAGGCCCTCTAGGAACACTAACAGGATGGGCTACGAGACTTCCTGTTTACACGGAAGCTAGCAGTCTGGTAGGCAAGTTCATTTTTATGAATACAAGAAAGTAAAACTCAAGTTAACATATGAACAACACCAATATGAGAAATAGGAACCAGAAACAAACCTCTATAGATGAAAGTAAAGCTGGACAAAACCTAGGAATGTAAAAGTGTCTGTCTAAACAAAAACTATACTGCACAAAACAAGAGACCAATTTTTAAGATCTGCTTGATAAATGTACCTAGAAAAGGATCTTGAATACTGGTTCTGGCAATATTTAAATCAGAAATAAATGATATAAAAAAATCGGAAATTGTTTAAGTACAAAGTAGTTAATATAAAAAAGTATAAAAAAAGATGTTTTAAAAATAGTACCCTTGCAAAAACCAGCTCATGTACCCAATGTCTTCGGAAATCAAAAATCATTTTCTAAGGACTAATAACAAGTACAACTAGCAGTCCTGTTCAACCAGTAGTGCTGTTCAACCATTAGTCAAGGCATTATGTTCCCCACTGGAAATGCCCTCACAGCAACAATTTCTACTACATCTACTGTACCTGGGATTTCATCTGGGCCGCCTTTTCTGGGTCAACAGCCAACACATGCTGATAATGACGGATGGTATGCAGGCGATCTTTGTTTTCAGCACGGACATAACGCCGTAAGGCCTGGAGAATGCGATGAGGCTGCAAGAGAGAACAGTTGTTTTAATATCCAGAGACTAGAGAAATGAAAATAGGCAGGAAAACAAAAGCTTAAAAAGTTCACTTAAGAATGTAAAGCTCAGCTAGGCACAAGAATGAAAGCTGTAACTCTGAAAGCTTTTTTAGCTTACCAAGTAACTAAAAAACTGTCTAGGTAAAATAGCAAAACTAAGTTCTGAAGTTATATCGGCTCCTTAACATACAGTATTTTCCAGAATCTCCAGCTCACTATTCTCTTCAGATCTGTCCTTTTTCCTGGCTCAGCCTCTGACGTCTGAATTACAAGCTAGGTAGTCTCCTGTGTCTCCCAAAGAGAGAAGACTTTAACTGGCTTACTTAAGGATACAAATATCCTCCTAATTCTTTCCATCCCCCAAAGCAAGGCAGGTTAGTGTTAAGGGACAAAATCATTTGAGACCACTCACACAAGAGTTTCAGAAGAAATTACTTTACCCCTTTCTTCATAATCTTATTTACAATGTAACTTCTTCAAAAGTCTTCATGAAAAGCATGTTTCCATTCTTTGAAAGGAAGTTCAATAACTGGATAATTACCAATCAATTTCCCGAGGTTATACTTTTCTAGTGTAAAACACTTTCACATCACAGGCATAAAGCGATGTCATGCTTAGCTTATATACGCAGATATTAGAATGTAATACCTTTTCCTCCCTCATCGTCTTTTCTTAGCTTCAGCTTTGCCAGAACTTGTCATACAAATGTCACTTTTACTGACCTGAGTGTCATACACTGGTCCCCTACATACACCACCTCAGGACAGGCAGCAATAGGCGCAGGACTCATCAATGATTTGGCTCTGTCTGTGACTCACCCGTGGTGGGTCAGACTGCAAGGCAGCCAGGTAGTTCTCCAGAGCCATCCGACGGCGGTCGTTCAGCATAGCCTCCACTCGGGCCAGGTGGGTCTCCACCAGCTGCTGCTTCTCACTGGCTGCTTCCTTCTCTAAAGCTTTAACCATGGCTTGGAAGTGCTAAACCAAGAGAGCAGGAACCACATATGATTTGTGGCACCCAGAGGAAGCATAGGCAAGCAACCTTAGACCCCAGTGCTTCTCCTGTCAGTGCCCATGCAAGACAGTAACAGGTTCGGAGAGTGGAGCAAGGGTAGGATCCACAGTCTACTTCATTCTACCTTCATTCTACTTCTATCAGGAGAATTACTTCCTTCTTTAAAGACAGCAAGTTAAATCTCAGCGTCAGAGGGCTTCTTTAATATATTTACAACTGAAAGTGCTAGTGCCTGCAAGCCCAAGGCCTCAATATGCACTATAAAAAAAGGAACACTGTCCTTCCCACATTGCAGCAAGGCACCAACTTCCAAACCCTGAGACCACTGACCAATGGGAGTTATGTGGTAAGTTCTGTTGAAGCATTCCTGTCATTAGGTTGGTGCAAAAGTAATTGTGGTTTTTGCCATTACTGTCAATAAAATCATGAAGCGCACGTTATCTGTGAGGTATCCGGCCAGGTTTACAGGTAGTTTAAGCCTGCTGAACTAAATTTCCCTGAACAAAATGCATTGGCTTCTGTAGGAATTAAAATTGTTAGATATTCTAAGCGATCAATAAAAAAGGTTGTTAAAATTACTTTTAACACTTTATTAAAGTGTTGACATTTGGAGGAAAGACATTTCAGCTAAACATAAAATGATTTAAAATTTACACAATCAGTTTTGTAAAAACCAAATCAGTCCTGGAAATTGCTATCCCTATTCCTAGCAACACTCTTCTACTGAAAGGGAATGCAGTTTGCTGCTATGATTTTAGTTATAGTCGACAAAGTTAGAGATGAATTGTATCAGAGATCTTTATTTTCTATCCTTTGACTTTCAATTAGTCTTAAAAAAATTCAGTACTGCTGAAAAACAAGTCACAGTCTAAGGTTGAAATTGGCAGAGGACTTTTGCCAGGAAAGCAGAACTAACAAGAGGCAGCTGGGCTAAGGTTACCTTCTGGCATGAATTAGGTGTGCTCTGGTGCGGGTTTGGTTTTCTTCTACCATAGGTGAGCAATACGTGAGGTGAAAAAGAAAAACAGGCCAGCTGCAACTTCCTTGTAAGCCCTCACCTAAAAGGAGGCGGTGTCCAATTCTAACTTCGTTGGGAATGGGGCTCTGACCGTATTTTCCAATGGTGAGGCTGAAAGCTACGTCCCTGGAGAAAGCATCTTACCTGAATCAGAGTCTGCCTCTCTGCTTTGGGGAGGTTCTTTGCTTGAAGCTCTGCCTCTTCCCATTCCTTCTTTACCTAGAACAAAGGTCAAAAACACTGTCAGCAGTGATTAGTACCCTGAAACAACGCCTCCATTTTCTAAAAATATCGTCAGATGCTAAATCTAATAGGAAACTACAAAAGGAAACCAATCACACGATCCCTTATGAGCTTAGCATTGTTACTGCCTCAGAAGGTTCTAGGCCTCAACTATCCCCAGATGGAGCCTCAATTCCATGACCTCTTTGTTACATAACCTTGGGTAAGTTATTTACAAGTCTCTGTGTCTTAGTCTCCTCACCAAAAAAATTGAGGTTAATACCTACTTTTCAGAGCTGATGTGGATAAAACAATGAGCATTTTTCAAACTGTAAGCCCAACATGGGACTGTGTGGGATTGGGGTGGAGCTTAGGCCTAGCAAGACATTCCCTTTTCAATTCTCTTTCAATCCTGAGTAAATCCAAAAGAAAAGATGCACTTTGGTGTTCCTGCTGCTCTCTTATAACCCTTTTAAAGGAACAGAAACATCCCGGAGACACAGAACCTTCCACGACAGCAGTATCTGGCTAGCATGTATTTGGACATGTTTGCTTTCATCTAATACATTTGTATGGTTGGTCACTTTCTTCTCACGGCAAATAGTACTCGCTTTTTATTGATAACAGCGATACAAAGTTTCCTTCTTTAAAATAAAATAAATTTTAAAGCAAGTTAATTGCCCAAAAAAAGGGGCAGATAACGGTATAGGAAGTACTCAGCAGAGTGTCCGGGACATGCTAAGTGCTCACAGGGTAATTATACTATGATCCAGATGCAGGTGGGGAAGAAGTTCACCCAGAAGGCAGCTCCACTGGTAACTCTCTCCTGCCTCACCAGTCCTTACACATCAGCACGACTATCTAGGAGAAGCTATTACTCTTCTTCATCTATGAGAACCATGCTACCCAGAGCCAAGTGCCATGAAGATGAAGGAACTGTCGAGGTTTACCCTGTCCATTCGGTTGCGGTGCCGAATCTCCAGCTGCTCCTTAGCCTTCTGGAAGCGAGCATGCTCATTGTCATCTGCGGAGGTCTCGAAATACACATCAACGTCATTGGTTGGCAGAGGAGTTGGAGGAACTGAAACAAAATTACAGAGGGAGTTCTCTTTGGGATCAGGTGCACTGTGCTCTAGGAAGAAAACCCAGCTCAGGACCTGCAGAACGGACTCAAATTGTTTTGTGGCATTCTCTAAGTGCAGGGCGCTGCTATCTGCCAAGACTTCACTTGGTTAGATTACAGTGGGCAATCTTCCTTACACAACATCCATCAACCATGTCAGACCATGCTAATACAGCAATTTATTGGCAGCTACAGCACCAATGAGGCATCTACTTAAGACCTCAGGGCCGAAAAAGAGGTGGTTTCTTCTATACCTTCCCTTCAGTGCTCGAACCCTGGAAACCTAAACAATAGCTACTTTATTCATCATAACTGAGCATCTGAACAGAGACAAGCGCAGAAATCAGACCCTGTAGAGGCACTTTTATGCAATTCCCTATTTTTGAAGAAATTTATTACTCAGGGACCTCCGCTCTTCTGGCTATCTTTGAGTCTTAATTTACAATGGAAAACAGGCTCAACTGAATGTTCTTTGCATACACGCTGGGTAGAGAAAGTCCCAATCACGCCAGCTGTAGTTTTGAGTTTTCAGTATCACTGAAGGACTCTCAGCGCCACCAAAGTGACAGAACCAACAAAGGTAAAACTAAGTTGCTCTATTTGACAAGGACACCTTTCACCGATATGAAGATAGGGCTTTTTGATCCATGACACTGACCAATAGGGCTTCCCAAGCGTTCCCCAGAGCACAGGTCTATTGGAGCACCCCCGCCTGCTGGATGGGCATAATCTCTTATAGGGCCCAAGCAAGTGAGTGTCTGCACGATGGAATTTAGCCTGATAAGGGAAACGACTAAGATGGCAAGTTTACTCAGTCAGCCTCTCAAGACATACCTAAGGTAACCCTTACTAGCCTAATTCATACAAGATTTCCCAAGCTGGTGTGGACTTGCTTGGTAGATTATGACACAATTTCAGAGCTAAGTGGAGAGTGAATGCCAAGATTCAACCGATTTTTAATTCAGAAGCAAATTCACCTAATTTCTAGAATTGCATCATTTTAATACATTAAAACAACTGTATAATTGATGAATAGAGCTACAAATTAGCCAGCCAGTTCAACTTTTTCTGTCGGAAGCATCTTTTATTTGCCCCTTTGTTTAACAGAACTAAACATGACAACTAAAGTCATGAAGAATATGAGCCCTATGTAAGTTTTAAAAGGATGTCAATATCCCACTTTCAGATTAACTAAATGAGAATCTATAACTTAGTGAACGCCATTCCCCAAGGCACTCGGAGGCTCAGTGAAGGAGAATTTCAAGCGCTGCAGCCCATTGTGCGGATCAGCGACACGTGCCTGTGCTGTAAAGGCCTGAGCGCTGGAGACGGAGCCTTTGGTTCATATAGCTGGACTGGATAAAGATAACGGCAAACACAGGCTGCTTCCACCCTCCCTGGGACCAGAGTGGAGAGGACAGTGGGCTGAAAGGCTTCTTTCTGAAGACACCCTGGGTCCCCGTGGAATCACACACGTGATCACGAAGCCGGCACATCCGCCAGCCTCAGCCCCTTCAAAGAAGAACAAAAACGTTCCCACTGGAAGGAAACCTGATGCTTCTCAACCTGCAAAGCCCTCCAGGCAGAGGCCCCACAGAGCATGAACACTGCTGCTCCGAGGCAAATCTTACCCAAGCCACAGCAAACAGCTTTACAGACCTGCCACTCCATCATGTCTCACAGCACTTCCTAGCTGACCCTTCAGGTAGAGATCACCACCTCCACACTCACTGGGGTTGCTCAGGCTTCAGCCCAAGTTTTACAAAGCAGTAAGTCTCACAATAATTTCTACTTCTGAATCTTTCCTGAAAACGCAAAGTTTATTCACCAAGGTTCCCTAAGGACTCTTTTTATTTCACCTTTCAACTGTTACAGAATAAATCAGCTTTCCTGGAGTTGGAAGGGAAGCACTCAAAGCATTGCCATATTACATTAAGATGTGAAAGATCTTTTGGTAGAAGGAAGGAAGAGGGAACATGAAGAGATTTGAATGAAAATCCATCAGAGCTATAGCCAAATCCTTCATAGCAAATTATTATTCCAACAAATTCCAGAGTAGGAACCAAGAAAAACGGTCTGGCCTGAGGATCTTCCTAATGTGTAGGTTAGTGCTGCAAGGTGAGAGACTGAAGCTCTTAACGAGAAAAAGGAGTAGCCATGGAGAAAAGGGAAACTCTTGGTAGAAACTCTTCCTACCAACGTCCAGCATAAACCCAACTCAACTGAACCACTGACCTTCCCGTCACACCAAAGCACACACCAACTGAAATCCTCTCACTTCCTAAAGCTGTGTGACCCGGGTGCACAATATTGAAGCAACACAGTGAGTCACTACCACTTGGCTGCTAGCTCTCTTCTAGAGTGCATTATGCAAGATATTTCCATACTCTAGACTGCCCAAAGTACTTCATTGTCACTCCTTTCAAGAGCAGGCATCCCGTGAGCTGGCATGCATCACAGGGGTCAGAGACAGGGCAGTTCAAAGACAGGAATGTTCAGTGCCTCTGAGCTAGAGCCAGCCCAAGGCACAGCTGCCTTCCCCCACCAACACTACAGTGGCCCGGGGCCTGCAGACTCCAAAGCCGGACGAGAAAGGACAAGCCCCTGGCCGTGCCGCCCGCTATACCAAGGCGGGTGCGCACCACCACCACTGAGCACCACCAGACACACGGTGAGCACAGGACATGAGAATTGAGCTTACCACTGCCGGAAGGAGAGCAAAGCCTAGACCTAGAAAGCACAAAGATGAGGGGAAGACGACTGACAGCAAACACCCGAGTGGGCAGGGACACCACACAGATGCAGCCACGAGGACGGCGGGGAGACGGACGCCGGACAGGACGGTGCTGCCGCACAGGACCCCCGCAAGGCGGGACTTACTCATCGCTTTACACACAGCCATACAATAATCCTCAGACTCAAAATTGTTCCTGTTGCCGCCGCAGCCGCCATATATAAAGCGCACACACTTTCCCTTGGAGAGGTCGAAGTACCAACGAGGCATCACGGCCCGGCAGGGCCCCGTCATCGCCTCCTGGGAGCAGACAGCTGTGTGAAAACGGTCAGAGTGTCAGCAGGACAGAGGCAGTGACGTCAAATGTTTCAAAATGCTACAGGCCAGCAAGCCGGGGAATGGGCTGGGGGAGGCCTGAGACAGGACAGAGCCCAGAGGCCCTGGCTGGCAGAATGCTCCAGCTCAGGCCAGCCTTGCTGAGGACAAGTTGCTTCCCCATGGAGTAGAGACATTTAGGAACTGGGGTATTTTTTTGGCACCCTCTGGAGTCTAGATCTAAGTTTAGATTGACGTAGAGCAATCCCTTTGTCTCACAGCTGTTGAGAGCCTCGCATTTCTGATCTGTTCAGTGGAGTTATCTGCCTCGTTTGTCTATTCAGGAGACAATGTGAGTGGAAAGGCTGTTTTAAGTGGTGATACCGGAGTAAAGACTAAAGCATTTAGAACAGACAATTGTTCCCCGTTTTTTTTTTTTTTTTTTTTTTTTTTGAGACAGAGCCTCGCTCTGTCGCCCAGGCTGGAGTGCAGTGGCCGGATCTCAGCTCACTGCAAGCTCCACCTCCTGGGTTTACGCCATTCTCCTGCCTCAGCCTCCCAAGTAGCTGGGACTACAGATGCCGGCAACCTCACCCAGCTAGTTTTTTGTATTTTTTAGTAGAGACGGGGTTTCACCATGTTAGCCAGGATGGTCTCAATCTCCTGACCTTGTGATCCGCCTGTCTCAGCCTCCCAAAGTGCTGGGATTACAGGCTTGAGCCACCGCGCCCAGCCTTGTTTCCCATTTTTACGTTCTCTAAGGCAAATCATAAACTTCTCAACTGGTTAAGTAATTTCCCCCAACTTGGGTCCTAAATAATTCTTCAGCTCTTAATTGCTTTCAAATATACAATCAGCAGGAGGCTGCATGTTACTGGCTCTGGAACTACTGCAACCTTTTCTTGTTTTAATTGGCAAGATAAAAAAAAACTGCAGGCCCTAATTTGTTACCAGCAGGTCAATAAATTTCACCCTCCCAACTAAAACATCTGGACAAATAGGGCAGCCTACAGATTAGAACAAACGCAGGAAAAGAAAAACCAGGCAAGCCAGTTCTATTCTAGGAGGCCAGGACTTGAGTGGTATCAAAGAGGGGAGCTTCCCTTGGGGAGGGAGTATTTTAGGTTGAACGTGGAAGAATCCTGCTGAAGGGCGGACTATGCTGTCTGTCTTACTCTCTAGTCCTTGTTCTCTAATTCAATCCTACACCTCTCCCTGGATGTGCCTGCCTGCCCACTTTGTTAAGACGGCACCATCACTGCACTGAAGAGCTGAACTCACCTTTAGTGCAGAGATACCACACCTTTCCTTCTATGACTGACTTACCTGTAACAGACACAATGCAAAAGTCTAAGTGAATAATTACCATGTGGATTTCAAAGCCATGGCTCTACATGCGGTTACCTTTGACATCGTGAGTAATTTCCTTGTCTGACATGGGGCCATCGCTGTTGGGTTCAGTGGGGTTCTCCTCATTGTAGTCATCTCCTTTAAAGGTGTCGTAGTAGTAATCTCGGTCTTCCACTACTTCCTCCCCTTCTTCCTCATCCTCATCATCCTCATCCACAGCTGCTTCTGTGAAATCTTCCAGATCTGCTTCAGTAGGAAATTCACTGAAGGCCAAAATAGAAAAAAGGAAGGTTAATAACTCCTATGTGCAAAGCACAACAATGAGTCCCGTCTCTATTCTGAAACACAAAAACAGAGGCAGGAAATAAGCTCAATGCACATTTCACTGTGCCACTAAGACCCTGAGCCCAGCTACATCAGCAAACGGGAAGCATTTGAATCTAATCATGATAAAACAGTAAGACAAATCCAAATTCAGGAATATTATGTTAAACAAATGGCGTGGATTCTTAAAAAATATCATAGTAACCTGCAGAAAATAACACAGCCCAGAATGATGTAAACACAAAAGTCACAGGTATTCCTGTGACTGGCGATGGCTAGAATGAAATGTAAGCTTAATCAACTCTAGCAGAACACAAAGGAATGCCCAGCTTATCCAGAAGTGAGGGACTAGCAGCCAGCAGCCATCTTTACAGAAGGGCTAACAAAAAGGCAAAATGACTTCACAGCTCAAAGTAGAAGTTACCTTTTATAAATATCATAGTCTTCCTCTTCATCTTCTTCTTCTTCCTCTTCCTCCTCCTCTTCCTCCTCTTCTTTTGACACAGACTCAATAATCTTTGTCTGAGGGCAGCACACATATTCAGTGCCATGGAACTGGTCTACCCCACATGGGAGCAGCATGCCGTAGCTATATAAGGTCATTCCCTGAGTCAGACATGCCTAAAATAAACCCACAGACCATATCAGAACATATTCCAGAGTAAATATAGTCAAATATACTCTGATCTCTACCCTCATCCAAAATAAACCCCCCTATCAAACCACTTCGCAATGCTTTCTCTTATGAACATGTAAATTTTCTGTCAAAAAATTGTAATATTATTGTAAGATTTATACATGTTAATTTATACATGTTAATAAGATTTAATTAATCCCCAGATCATGGGGAAACATGATCTGGTCCAAAAATACTGAAATCCCAAACGTGGAAACAAGTCAGGAAAAGAGACTTTTTCTTCTAATAATGACCAAAACCAGATAAGGTGGTCAATGTTAATTTATATTCATCACTGGTGCAAGCACTACTTCAGTATTTGATCAAAGGAAGATTACTGACAAAAAAGCAGAGCCAACCATGTTACAGAAGACAAGAAAGGGTATTTCTCACCACCAGAAAAGTGAGATGGCATGCAATCCTGCCTGTGCATATGTCCAGACCCACATTTTCTATAACTGGTGATTTCCATGCAGGCCTTAGGGTTAGGATGGTTTCCTGGGAGCCTCACCAGCAGCACACAATATTCTCGCTCAGCCACCTCCTTAACATCCTCAACTTCAGAAGCTGGACTGTCAACGCTGAACTCTCCTATACAAATACGTACTTCTCTCCCAAAAATTTCTAACTTATAAGACAGAAGTAATTATAAATCTTAAGGAGATAAGGGGAAAACAAAAGTAACTGAAAAGCATGGTGAGATTTGGAGAAAACTGCTATCTTCTCTCCTAATAGATACAACAACAGCTGACTCCCCCGCTCAGTTCTCTTACCTCTTTGACTACTGTGTGCCAGTGCTGGTGATTCTCGCACACCTCCATCCGCTCTTTGTGGAAAAACTGGCACTTTTCTGGAACTAGCAGAACATCACTTACAAATTCACCCACTGGAAAAGAGAACCTTTGTCAAAGTGGATCTGACCACAATTTCAAGGTGAAAATGCCTCTCACTGAAGTTTGTGATGATAGTTTACATAGCCAGGAGCAGTCTAATGTATACAAGCAGGTGCACATCTCATACCTTCAAAAGCTGACTGGACAGTACAGTTCTAGCCAAGCAGCCACAAGAACTCACCAATCTGTCAAGAGCCATGATGCCAGGGACCTCTGAAAAGCCCCCTGACTGCAGCCCCGCTGCAGGGCTACAGCAACACGTGACGGGGAATATAACAGGATCGCCACCATGCCCACCTCAAACACACAGCTACTCTCTCTCCATGGCTCTCACTTCCGTATTTCTGCCCATATTCTATTTCTATTCCGTATTTCTGCCAATATTCTATCGCTCCAGTGGTAAGAGGAAGGGAGTTGCTGATGTGGTAAGTATGGGAAGACGGGCTCCTGACATAACAAGCTGTAGCAGTGTAGCAGTCCCCCCACATGAAAAACGCCGAAGAAACTAAAACCGGCTGTTCTACTGAAGTACAGATGAATCTTACTTCAGACAAAACACAATGTAATAAATGAATCCAGTAAGAATAATCAACGATTAATTACAAAGGGGCCTTTACAGTGGGAAGCCTTGGAAAACTACCGTAGCCAGATAACACAACCAATTTAACCTACTGATAATGAGCAAACTGGTATGTGTGACGTCCTACAAAAGGCTATATCACCTACACAGCGTTTCTGCCAAAATATATGTCATTTGAATCTAATCATGCTGAAACAATAAGACAAATCCAAATTCAGGGATATTATGTTAAACAAATGGCATGGACTCTTAAAAAATATCATTGTAATGAAAGTTTTTGTTTTTAAAGACAGACTAGGGAACGATTCTAGATGAAATGTAGTATGTGATCCTTTTAAAAAGGAAGATATAAAAAACACTAGTTGGACACTCAGGAAAATTTCCCAAACATGACAACTGTATTGTCATTATATATAGAAGAATGTCCCTGGCTCTTAGGAGAAACCAGCTGAAATACTTAGAAATCAACTGTCATGGTAGCTCAACTTATTTTCAAATGGTTTAGCAACACAAAAATATATATGAGATGCAGAGAGAGAAAAACATCAGGCAAAATTGGAGAATCTAGGTAAAGGGTATAAAGGTATTCACTATTACATTTTCTAAAACTTGTTCCAAAAAGTTGGGAGAAAGATACACATAGCTGTTTATTTACAAGGAACAAAAGTGGTATCTGATTTGTTTCCAAATAATTAGGGTTGTGAGGGAGTGGGCCTATAGAAGGAGGAAGAGTGGCTCATGAACTGATGACGGTTACACAGCTGGGCAACCAGTACGTGAGGGTGAACAGTACCATCGTCTTGTTTGGCCATGTTTGTAACTTGCCACAAGAAAACGTTAGAAACATATAATATACACATCACTGGATGGTCACCCCAAGGCTCTGATTCAGCAGTGTAAGGTGAGGCTCAGTAATCTGCACTGCGCATACGTCTGCCATGTGCTCCACACAGTGTAGAGGAAGAGAAAGAGAAGGAGAGAAGTGTGCTTAGCCCAGGGAGAGATGCAGGAAGCAGAGGCAGGAAGATGCAGCAGGCAGGGTAACCTCTGAGGTTAAGAGGGGAAAACCCTGAAAATATCATGAGAAAGTAATGTGGTCTAAGAAAGGGCTTAGGCTCAGCTAGTGGGAAGTCTATACAGACCCACCCCAGCCTCGCCATCATGGATGGGTCTCTCAGGATCCTCTGCCTTGGGCCTCAGGCTCAAGCACTGAAGTCAGTCTTTCTATTGCCCCAGTGGTAAAAGGAAGGGAGTTGCTGATGTGGTAAGTATGGGAAGACGGGCTCCTGACATAACAAGCTGTAGCAGTGTAGCAGTCCCCCCACATGAAAACAGCGTTACAAATGGCAGTGGCGTTTCTCAGCACTGCTAGCACAGGGATTTGGGGATCAAACAGCTCAATGTGACACTGAAGCAGGAATGCGAAAGTGAGCTTGATACACTGCTACCCTTGAGGACCCCAAAGGCTCTAGGGGAGGCAGTACCTGCATACAGGCTTTAGCAATCAACTAGACTTATAATCACTGCTTAAAAATAGCAAAAACACCAATGGTAAGCTAGAATCTGCCTCTACGGGGACAAACAACCCTAATAATCTAAGTAGAAATCACTTCAATTCTGACAACCAACCACCAACTCACATGGTTTAATGTGATTATTCTGAATTAACTAGGCCATTTTTATATTTGTTCATTTATGACAAAAAGCAACAGAAGTGTATACTTAAGGAAAAGTATATGTAGGGTTGAATGCCAGGGTTCAATCTCAGCACTGTCATTTACTAAGAGGGTAATCTTAGCCAAGTTACTTAACCTTTCTGTCCCTCGATTTCTTTATCTTGTGGGGACTAAATGACATAATCTATACAACAAGAAAAGCTTAGAACAGAAACTGCTGTTCCACGTTTGAGTTTGTTGTTTAAAATAAAAACAGAAACTGATATCTGGTAGGCATTACTGATGTTAATGTTACTGTCAAGTCTTGGGTAATTAGTTTTATACGAACTATACAACCACACTCATAAAGCAATTTATTTTTAAGCAACACTTAATGCACTTTAATTTGTAAAACCTCACTTTTAAATGTACAATTGCAACATCAAAAAAATTTAAAGCAGCAATTTCACTACTAATCTATATTCTATATAAACACTACAACTTTTTTGGTTTGTTTTTGTTTTTGAGATGGAGTATCTGTTGTCGCTCTGTTGTCCAGGCTGGAGTACAGTGGCGTAATCTCAGCTCACTACAACCTCTGCCTCCCGGGTTCAAGCAATTCTCCTGTCTCAGCCTCCCAAGTAGCTGGGACTACAGGTGCGTGCCACCACACCTGGCTGATTTTTTGTGTTTTTAGTAGAGACACGGGTTTTCACCATGTTAGCCAGGATGGTCTCGATCTACTGACCTTGTGATCCACCTGCCTTGGCCTCCCTAAGTGCTGGGATTACAGGCATGAGCCACCGTGCCCGATCAGAAATACTACAACCTTTAACTAAATCTACACAACACCTTGGATAAACTAAAAAATGATGCAAAGTAAAAGCAAGTTGTGAAAGGTCAGGTGCAGTATGATGCCATTAATGTAAATTTTAAAACACAAAAACATTGTTTATAGATGCATGTAAATGTTGCAAAAGAACTGAGTTTGAGACCAGCCTGGCCAGCATGGTGAAACCCCGTCTCTACTAAAAATAAAAAAATTAGCCAGGCATGGTGGCATGCGCCTGTAATTCCAGCTACTCAGGAGGCTGAGGTTGCAGTGAGCCAAGATCATGCCACTGCACTCCAGCCTGGGCAACAAAGACTCCGTCTCAAAAAAAAAAAGATGGAGATGAAGCAAACATGACAGAACATCGAAGAACTGCAATCAGGAGGGTGAGCATATGAGCAACCATCACATTATGTTTTATCTCTTCAGGATGCTTGGTATAATATTTCAGAATTAAAGTTTAAAATCAAAACCTTTTTGGAAATGCCAAAAATTTAATAAAATAATTCCATGCTAAACCATAAAATTAAATGCCACTAATCTTCAGCTATTCCATGACTGAGTCAATCTGTCTGATCTCTAAAAATCAAAAAAGAACACCACTGAATTTGAAAACCAACTAAATTCTAAAATTTAACTTTTTTTTTTTTTAATGGAGTCTCATACCATCACCCAGGCTGGAGTACAGTGGCGCAGTCTCGGCTCACTGCATCCTCTGCCTCCCAGGTTCAAGCAATTCTTCTGCTTCAGCCTCCTGAGTAGCTGACATTACAGGTGTTCACCACCATGCCCAGCTAATTTTTACTATTTTTAGTGGAGTCGGGGTTTCACCATGTTGGTCAGGTTGGTCTTGAACTCCTGATCTCAAATGATCCTCCTGTACCAGCCTCCCAAAGTGCTGTGATTACAGGCATGAGCCACCACGCCTGGCCTAAATATATATATATATACACATACACATACACACACACACACATTTTATTTTTAACAGTACTCTTTGATTCAACAATTCCAGTTCTAAAAATACACCCTAAGGATGTCTGGAGGCAGTGGCTCACGCCTGTAATCCCAGCACTTTATGAGGCTGAGGCAGGCGGATCACTTGAGGTCAGGAGTTCAAGACCAGCCTGGCCAACATGAGGAAACCCTGTCTCCACTAAAAATAGTAAAAATTAGCCAGGCGCGGTGGCGAATGCCTGTAATCTCAGCTGCAGGGTGGAGGCGGGGGACGTGCACGGGACAAAGCCTGCAGTGAGCCAAGATCGCACCACTGCACTCCAGACTGGGTGACAAAGAGACCCTGTCTCAAAAAAAAAAAAAAAATACACACACACCCTAGGGAAATAACTAGGCAAATGAATTAAAATATTCATTCGTGTTATTAATATCAAAAAACTAGAACAAACCTAAAGGTCCATCAAGAGGGAATTAATTAAATGATAATACATATATACAACAGAATACTAAGGGGTTACAAGAAACATGGCTTATGTGCATATTTAACATGGACATTTTTCCATGGCCGTTTAATAATTTTTAAAATCATTGAACAAACAAAAGCAAACCCACTGCATATCTCTAACCCCTTCTTCAGGTTAGTTACTTAAGGCCAACTTTATCTTTTTTTCTTTCCAACCTTATCTTTTATTCAAAGATGTACATACCCCTAAAAGTAGCACATGATAATAAAAGCTCAAAAAATGTCAAATAAAAATAAACAGAACTTCAAAAATAAACAGAGGAGCATATGTAGTATAATCACATTTAGGGAAAAAACATTTAAAAGCATATACATTTCCATGTGTATCCAAGGAAAAAAATTTTCATCTATACTCCAAAATGTTAATCACAGTTAACTTAGTACAGAAACTGAAAATAATTGCTTTTGTCCCCTTCCCCCAGTGCAAACTTCTTTTATTGAAAAATAAACCCCTTTTAAAAAAGTAGACTGAAAGAGGAAACACATTTCAATCCCAGCATCCGCTCTATCATTTCATTGCTACTCTGTGCCTTTGCTACAATTTTTTATCAGAAGCTCCTAGGGAAAAAAATTAACCTAGGCAGATCAGTATTACTCTGTTTTACAGAACATTGAAAATGGTTTGCTCTCACTTTAATAGTTTATATCCAATCTGGTAACATCCTCAATTTAATCAGTGAAGTATAATACAATTGCCACAATTTCCTAAGTCACTGGACAAACAGAAAGCTCTATTGTTTTTGCTGATCAATGAATATGGCAACATAGCAAAACCTAACCTATACAATATTCATTTAAGCTGCAGTTAGGATTTATCTCCAATTTCTAATCATCCCTGTGATTCAGCTTTTCTTTCCTACTACTTCTTTCCAGCAGTGCTGTGGCAGCAATCCAGGTTTTAGAGCTTTTTCAGAGTTGCTGAAATTCCTTTCAGAATAAATAACAAAGGCTGTTTACCTACTTGAGGAAACCTCCAACACCAACACCCATGCGTATAAGTACATCTACTACATACCCTGACATGACTATTACACACTATATGCCTGTATCAAAATATCTCATGTACTCCATAAATACAGACACCTACTGTGTACCCAAAATAATTAAAAATTACAAAAATTAAATAATAAATTTACTACAAAAGCACATGCCAGGTGCAAACAGGAAAACCATGTAATTTAGGGAGCTGGTAAAAGCTGTACCCAGGCGGGAGAAAACAGCCTATGTAACGAGGCCAGGTGGTCACTCGAGGTATGTTTCAGGGAAAACAGGGTTCAGAGAAGTGAAGGATCCATGCTACTTCACACGAGTGGAACACTCACCTTGCACAAGGGTCCACACCAGGAACAGGGTGAACTGTCGATGGCTGTCATGAACTCAAAGGCTAGAAGATTTGTAAAAGGACCACCTGCAATGGACAAGTGAACTACGCCAACAGACCGAGGTACAAACGCAGAAGGCAGCACCTCAAAGCTGCTGAGACCAGTTTTGTTTTCAAAGTAGATATTACATCAGAACTTTCGTAGTTTTCATATCACAATAACACTACCTGTCCAAATCTGTGTCCAAAAATTACCAAAAACAAAAAACAAATCATCTAAGGCCCAGATCTGGATTTCAAAATAGCGTTCCCCACTAAAAGAAACCACGGTGTCTTAAAGCAAACTCCAGGAGCGGAGTAGGGAAAATACAGAATGGACTTGGAGAATCTTTTGTATCAGAAAGTAAAGTTCTCAAAGAATGACAGGGACATGTTAAAAGGACACAGGAACCAGCACAAAGGGGCCCCCACTGGCCAAATGCAGACAATGAGTATAAAATAAAGCAAATGAATGTAGACACCATCTTAGCCGGTGATGAAACAAACTGGCATTGCACAACTCCTACTGTGATGCAGTGAGAACACTTCTGTGATACTCCCCTCAAAAATGAATACATCAAAAGGATCACAGAAAAACACAAATTGCAAGGCATTCTATAAAGGAACTGAGCTTTGTGCAGTGCAGTATTGTAGCCAACGAGGTTTATCCAAGGCGTGAATATTGCTAATTGAAAACTTTTCTATAAAGGAACTGGCCTGTAGTTTAAAAAAAAAAAAATCAATGTCACAAAGGAAAGGAAATATGCAACATGGAATCTTAGATTGGGTCCTGGATGTTATTAGAACAACAGGTGAAACCTGAGTAGGGTCTGTAGATTAGATATTGGATCAACTAGATATTGTCTATAAGATCTTGATTTTTGATGACTATACCATGGTTACGTAGGATAATTTCCTTGTTTTTAAAAAATACACACTGTGGTATTAAGGCATAAATATATCATGTTTGCCTTATTGCCAAATGATTCAAAAAACAACAAATCTCAAGTATGTGTGTGAGGGGTGGTGGGAAGGGAGGATAAGATTTTTTACCACATTAATCAAATGTTAACAGTTGGAAAATCTGAAATCTGGGTGAAGGGTACACAGAGGAACTCTGTGCCATTTTTGTAACCATTCTGTAAATTTGAAATTATTTTTAAACTATTATTTTTTAATTTAAAAAAGTAATAGCAACTCTAGAAGACTATCATCAAAAGGCTTTCTAAGGAGTCTATGGGGGAAAAAGGTGGTGGCCATTATTAACTAAATGATATCAGTTCTGCCTGGGTGCTCAAAGGGGAGGTGATAGTGGAAGGGACAGGGAGACATCAAAATCTAACTGACAATGGAGAACTGCAATATGTCTTTCCCACTCCCTCCCTTAAACTCCAATCATGTTGTCCCTCATTAGTTTAGGCTCAGGCAACTGTGCTTATGTAAAAATACCAACGGATGTCTCTACCGATTGGTTAAGAAGTTGTCCAAATGGATGCTGGGGTAAACATGAATAACTGTGTGAAGTAACACCAAAGATTGTATAACGCTTTATTCAGTGACCACAATGCAAAGAAGGTACCAAATGCATTATGGTTAAACTGTCTTTTATGCATTTCATTAACAACATTATTGTCTGGTTCTGTAACATGCTAACAAATTTAAACTATATCGTTTGGGAAACAAAGCAATAAAATAAAATTTTGGTTGTGTACCAACTATAGTAGCATTCTTGTGTTATAATTATCGTAAACAGTATATCCTATATTCTAGGCACTACCATGGCGCTGAGGGGACAAAAAAGACTAAAACAGGGTCGCTGCTGGCAAGGTGTTCACAGCATAGTTGGAGAAAGGCCTATGAACAATCATGGTACAGTGTGATAAGTGCAATGGCAACAGCACGGAGTATTACAGAAACCTGGATGAATGGATAGAAAATAAGACCAGGAAAGCCTCCCTTTAAAGCAGGCAACTGCTGAGGTAAGCTGTGCAGGAAGAGCTTCCCAAGCAAAGTCAGCAGAGGAAAGCCATTCCAAATGCTGAGAGCTGGATGGTGCGTGACCCAGCAACCTGGGGTGGTCAGTGCTGATAAAGTCTAAAGTATGAGATCACAGAGACCAGGGGAGAGTTGAGCAAGGGCCAGATCCTGGAGTTTTGAAGCCATGCTAACGAGTTTCAACATTCAAGAATTTGTGCATGAGAGACATGATTCGGTCTTTATTTTCAATCAGCAGGCAACAGATTGGACGACCAGCACTGAGAAACAGCATGGAGGCTGCTCTTGGCCCAGACAAGAACTGACCACAGGCTGAGCTAGGGCGGTGGGAATCTGATGCAGGAAGAGGACACAAGCCAGAGATGACCACATTTTTGACTCATAGCACCCTGAGTGTCTTAGGAATTTTTTCACAGGACTCCTGGGCAAAAAAATACCTAAAAGTTAAGTAGTTAGAGCCAACAACTTAATACATACTACGTCCTATCACCTTAGCGCCCACTGGGCCCTGCACACCTCCCCCAACTGCAATCAGACCGAACACCATCACCCTCATTTTTTTTTTTCAGTGATTTTCAAAAGATACTTGCTTTTTATCACAGGAATAACTAAAAACACAGCTTCACAGAGATATGAAATCATCAAAATAAATGATCTCACGTTGAAACTGTAAATTACTTCCAGCTAGTAGTTTGCAGAATGCCTGACAGATGTCACTACATTTCCCTTGAAAAATCAAAAATATCCCAGAATGCCCTGTGAGTTTTGCTGCAATGCCCCAAGGAGACTTGGCACACAGTTTGAAAATCATGACTGTAAGTCTACTTAAGAGGTAAGTATCAGGCTGGCTCAGAAACTGACTGGATACAGGGAGATAAAGGATAACAAAGAATAAAAGAGTCTCCCAGGTCCCACTCAGATGTCTGGGTGGGGAGTGAAGCTGCAAGGTGACAAGGACAAACAAGAGGAGATAATCATGCTGCAAAGTCTTTAGGGGGAGCAATCAGAAGGAATGATTTCAAGCACTTCCTATCCACTGTCTACAAATATTCCAGGATAATCTCATTTCACTTTTAGTTTGAGAATGTTTTTAATGAATGAATGAAACCTCATACCCAGAGATTTCTCAGAGCCAAACAGAATAGAAAGCATCCTTAAACCACATCACACCAAGTTTTTAACAAGTCTCCAATCTTGAGATGCCCAGTTTTAAAGTAGACAGTGGTAAGCACACATGATGTCCCTCTTTCTCCTTAGGAATACTTTTAAAACAAACTTAATTGCCACACACTTTAAACACTGTTGTTCAGGGGTGCTGCCTCTTCCTGTTGCTTGGCTATTGCCCCTTGCTACATGTGAGGATGAGAAAAAGTATCACATTCCACTTTGCTGCCATCAGCAGTTGAAGGAAAGGTTTTAAAGAAGGAAGGGAGGAAGGAGAAAAAGTTAACAGTTCCAATTACATATAGCTACAGAATCACTCAGGATGTCTATATTAATGCTGTATCTACTTTAATCCCATCAGGGCTAATCTAAAATTGACTGTTTTTGCCCTTTGAAGTTTCTGTGACCAAATCTGTTCCTGAATCACCCAGACCACAGATAGGTGAGTGTAATTCCAATGTATCAGGCATAAATGGTTAAAATGAATATATTCCCTGAGCATTTGAAGCAACAACTCTGTTTCTGCACAGCAAACTGTTACCATTTTACTCAAATTGACTCTGAATGTCGACACCAGCAACACAGTCATGAACACCCTTACCAGCCCCAAACCCCTCAGAATGGCAGGTCCTATAAGCACTGGCCCTGGTACCCTTGACTGTCCACAGGCTGCTGCTATAAGTCACTTTTCTTTCTCCTGAAAACTACCAGAAGTTTGGTCAAATGGTGCAAACGTGTGTGGGATGAAGTAAGGGAAACAGAAGACTCTTCTCCTGGGGCTGCTTTCTTTAACACTACTCCCCACTATCACCGTAAACCACTGATATCTAACAATGTGAGTGCATAAGTGCGATTGCTCTGTGGGTAGCACCCTTATTCAGTGCCGAGGAAGGATGTCTACAATGGGAAGGCAGTTAGTCATCACTGAGAGGAGGTCAACCACCGACACTCGAAGCCAGTAAACACCCCTAAGAGAAATTCTCCCCAATAAATTCATGCCGCACTCAGCTTCTTAACAGGTGTAAATATTTCACTGTGAGCCAAGAGAAAATTAAATTTAAAATGGGAGGGGGCTGGCACTTCCTGAAAAGTAACCAAGAACACTCACCAAGACACTTGAAAGGTGTAACAGTGTGACTCCTGCATTGCTTTTTGTCCCTCCGGCACCAATTGTCAATAGTGACCCGCTGGTTTGCCTCCATCACATTTGTGATCTGTAGCTCTGGATACATCTGTTAAGAAAACAAAAACACACACAATAAATCAATCTGCAGACAGACACGCACATGCAAGTAAGGATGGAGTATCTAAGTTTACTCAGCCTCCACCCTTATCCTATAATACATCTAAAGTTCCACTCCGTTACCCCGGCTCCAACTGAAGTCATCAAATAAAAAGATACTGTATTCGTTTTCTTTTGACAGTTCAGACCTCTGAAAACTTCCATGCCTTCTCTTTTCAAAAAGAATATATATTTAAGGACAAACAAAAGCAGCAAGCTTTTAGCCCAAAACAAATTCATGAGATGTCAAGTTTGCTTGTAGAGAAGGTGTTGAGTTGATGAGTCCATGAGGCGAGTCTATGGAAACGTCTGTCAGTGAAATTACAGAACTTCACCCTGGCCCTGTGTGCTCATCTTGGTAAGAAGTGGTGGCTCATGCTATAATCCCAGCACTTTGGGAGGCCGGGGAGGATTGCTTGAGGCCAGGAGTTTGAGAGTACCCTGGTCAATGTAGCAAGACCCTGTCTCTATCAGAAAAAATAAATAAAAGTTGTGACATCTCATATCATTTTCTCTTTAACCCAAAGTTGAATCAGACCTGAGATGATCATTTAGAATACTGGTGGCTTTCTATCGGTAAGTAGAAAAGACAAGCATACACCTGACATGTTTTGTTTTCCATCTTCCAAGACAAGTGGGAGGACGAGAACCACGCTGCACTTCCATGGTACTTGCCAGGCTTCTGCAGCATCCCTTCCTTAAACAACTGAGAGCTCACAGAACAGGCAGGCAAAGCCTTCAAGAGGTCTGGGTCATACCACACATTTAGAAACAAAAGGCTTGGGGCTCCAGTCATTAGCATCTTGGTCTTAGGTCAAAAGAGAATGACAATATCTATTTCTAAGGTAAACAGATTCAACCCTGCCCCAGAAAAATGGTTTTAACTTGCCGGCAACACCCTTACCTCCTGACAGTACTGAAGAACTTCTTCTTTTGTTTCGAAGCAGCTCTTGGTGCCTGTTGGATCAGGTTCCCACTTCCCAGTCTGAATGTTCACATGCATATTTAACTGCCCACAAAACATTGCGATTTGAGGTTCAGCAACAGCAAATCCTGTTCCAGCATTGGCTGCAAGAGCCTACCAAAGGAAAAAAAATTGCAGGTTTACTCCAAAAAGGCTAGCACAGAGGCAACAGTCATTCAGGTTTGTGACAGAATTCATCTTTTAAAAACCTTAATTATTTACTATTTGTATCTTTATAAACAAATCCTTTTCCCAGGAATTGGAACAGAATAAAAAGTGACTTTTGGATGTATACGATCAAAGTTAAAGGCAAAGGAAAAATCTTATTTATTATACTTTAAGTTCTAGGGTACATGTGCACAATGTGCAGGTTGGTTACACAGGTAGACATGTGCCATGTGGTGTGCTGCACCCATTACTCATCATTTACATTAGGTATATCTCCTAATGCCATCCCTCCCCGCCTCCCCACCCCACAACAGGCCCTGGTGTGTGATGTTCCCCACCCTGTGTCCAAGTGTTCTCATTGTTCAATTCCCACCTATAAGTGAGAACATGCAGTGTTCGGTTTTCTGTCCTTGCAATAGTTTGCTCAGAATGATGATTTCCAGCTTCACATCCATGTCCCTACAAAGGACACTAACTCATCCTTTTTTATGGCTGCATAGTATTCCATGGTGTGTATGTGCCACATTTTCTTACTCCAGTCTATCATTGATGGACATTTTGGTTGGTTCCAAGTCTTTGCTATTGTGAACAGTGCCACAATAAACATACGTGTGGCATGTGTCTTCATAGCAGCATGATTTATAATCCTTTGGGTATATACTCAGTAATGGGATGGCTGGGTCAAATGGTACTTCTAGTTCTAGATCCTTGAGGAATCGCCACACTGTCTTCCACAATGGTTGCACTAGTTTACATTCCCACCAACAGTGTAAAAGTGTTCCTATTTCTCCACATCCTCTCCAGCACCTGTTGTTTCCTGACTTTTTAATGATCACCATTCTAACTGGTGTGAGATGTTATCTCATTGTAGTTTTGATTTGCATTTCTCTGACGGCCAGTGATGATGAGCATTTTTTCATATGTCTGTTGGCTGCATAAATGTCTTCTTTTGAGAAGTTTCTGTTCATATCCTTTGCCCACTTTTTGATGGGGTTGATTTCTTCTTGTAAATTTGTTTAAGTTCTTTGTAGATTCTGGATATTAGCCCTTTTGTCAGATGGGTAGACTGTAAAAATTTTCTCCCATTCTGTAGGTTGCCTGTTCGCTCTGATGGTAGTTTCTTTTGCTGTGCAGAAGCTCTTTAGTTTAATTAGATTCCATTTGTCAATTTTGGCTTTTGTTGCCTTTGCTTTTGGTGTTTTGGTCATGAAGTCCTTGCCCACGCCTATGTCCTGAATGGCACTGCCTAGGTTTTCTTCTAGGGTTTTCATGGTTTTAGGTCTAACATTTAAGTCTCTAATCCATCTTGAATTAATTTTTGTATAAGGTATAAGGAAGGGATCCAGTTTCAGCTTTCTACATATGGCTAGCCAGTTTTCCCAGCACCATTTATTAAATAGGGAATCCTTTCCCCATTTCTTATTTTTGTCAGGTTTGTCAAAGATGAGACAGTTGTAGATGTGTGGTATTATTTCTGAGGGCTCTGTTCTGTTTCAATGGTCTCTATCTCTGTTTTGGTACCACTACCATGTTGTTTTGCTTACTGTAGCCTTGTAGTATAGTTTGAATGAACAAGTTTATCTCATGTTGGGTAAAAATAATTAACTATTCCATAAGATCTGTCTTTGGCCTGTAATCCTTTTATGTGCAGTCTAACCATTAACAGTTCAGAAACTATAGGTGAGAAGTAACATTACAACAGCAAGGCTCCTGCAGACACGCTCGAGAAAAGCACAGGCATCAGCCGGGCATGGGGGCTCACACCTGTAATCCCAGCACCTCGGGAGGCCAAGGCAGGCGGATCACATGAGGTTGGGAGTTTGAGACCAGCCTGACCAACATGGACAAACCCCATCTCTACTAAAAATACAAAATTAGCCGGGTGTGGTGGCACATGTCTGTAGTCCCAGCTACTCAGGAGGCTGAGGCAGGAGAACTGCTTGAACCTGGGAGGCAGAGGTTGCGGTGAGCAGAGATCACGCCATTGCATTCCAGCCTGGGCAACAAGAATGAAACTCCGTCTCAAACAAAAAAAAAAAAAAAAAAAAAAAAAAGAGACAGACAGGAAGACAGAAAGACAGACAGGAAGGGAGAAAGGGAGGAAGGGAAGAAGGAGGGAGGGAGGGAGGGAGGGAGGGAAGAAGGAGGGAGGGAGGGAGGGAAGGAGGGAGGGAAGGAGGGAGGGAGGAGCACAGGCATCTCTCTAGAAATACGCCATTACTCATGGTTATAGCCATAAGAGTTAAGTGTCCCCATATGCAAAACTTCCCTCAAAATTAAAAAAAATAAATAACAGTTCTTAAGTTAAAACTTGTGGAGGAAGAGGGTTAGATTATATGGTCTACTATGTTGTTCTTTTTAAAAACAGCATATACACAACATGGTTTTCCTATTAACAAGAAAGGGTAGCTTTGATGCCCCCACCTTTTTTTTTTTTTTTTTTTTTAAAGACAGGGTCTTGCTCTGTTACCCAAGTGGAGTGCAGTGGGGCAATCTCGGCTCATTACAGTCTCGACCTCCTGGGCTTAAGCCATCCTCCAGGCTTAACCTCCTGAGTAGCAGGGACCACAGGCATGTGCCATCACACCCAGTATATACATATTTATCTTTTGGTAGAGATAGGGTCTCATTATGTTGCCCAGGCTGGTCTCAAACTTTTGGGCTCAACTGATCCTTCTGCCTTGACCTCCCAAACGACTGGGATCATAAGCGTGAGACACCACGCCTAGCTGACTTTTAAAATATATGGAAAACGTACAATTTTCTAGGAAACATTTATTTATGCTGATGAACTACACAGACACGAACAATCCTTCTAATCAGGAACTTAAATTTGATTGTGAAATATATTATGGTCTTTTTCCAGGACCAATTTACCATCTGACATATGTTTTGCTTCGAAGCTTATTAAAATAAACCTGCTTTCTACTAGTATAAGAGAAGGAAGCACCAAACCTAGTTGGACAGCTGAGAGAAAGCTAATTTGGAATTAAAATGTTGCCAATATCTATCAGGGCTGAAAAACACCTCAATTAAACCCAACAAATAATTAGCACCTTTATTAACTAGAATTGACTTTACTCTGCTGGGATGAATACTCATTTATTAAAGTGGAAGGCCCTATGCCTTCAGTATGAATGCATGTGAAGCTACAGACTAATGTGAGCTCCTGCTTCCCCCAAAGAAGGAAAAAAACACCTAAAGATATGTGTACAAAGGAACACACACCTATTCATAGGTAATACTCTAGTGGTGCTCAATTCAAACAAATCAAAAGGTATAAAGGATGCACAAGACAGACGTGCTTAATTTTCACACTTAGTTCAAGATATGTACCAAGCCGGGCATGGTGGCTCACACCTGTAATCCCAGCACTTTGGTAGGCTGAGGCAGGTGGATACCTGAGGTCAGGAGCTCGAGACCAGCCTGGCCAACATGATGAAACCCTGTCTCTACTAAAAATATAAAAATTATCCGGGCGTAGTAGCGCGCCTATGGACCCAGCTACTTGGGAAGCTGAGGCACTAGAATCACTTGAACCCTGGAGGCAGAGGTTGCAGTGAAGCCGAGATTGCGCCACTGCACTCCAGACTGGGCAACAGACAGAGAATCTGTTTCAAAAAAAGAAAAGATGTGTACTAAAAAGCCTGTTCTTTTGTAATCTAAGGATTATGACTAGAAACTTGGATTGTGTGTGGAGAAAAATGGGGATATCTAAAGATAAAGGTAAGGAAACCCCAGGGATATTTTTGTGTACTGAAACCAGTGCTCTCACCCGAATCCTTTGCTTCCCACTTCAAAAGCTCAGATAGAACTAAGTGAAGAAAATCAAGAAGACATGATAAATAAGTATATGAAAAGCCAAATGTACAGCACAGAAGGAATGCGCTTCCTAAACCTGCTATGAAAGAATTCCTATAGTTAAATCTGAAAGCTTCTGAGCAGTGTTTCCTAGATTCTCTCTGGCCTTCTATATTTTTAAACAAATCAGATTTCAGGTGGTATTTAATCTTTCAGCAGTACAGCCTGCAGAAGGAGAAACCATTTACCCCTTAAATTCCAAAAATGAATATAGCTAAAAAACAGTAATTAGTTACATGAGGTCACCCAAGCCACAGCGTGGAATGGTCAATTTCATCATAAAAAGCCATTTATCAGCACCAAAGATTATGTTCCACATGTTACTCATTACGGTTGTTGGCTGAAAGACCACAAGAGTTCCAACTGTATAAATGTTCAGTTTATGGGTCAACCACTAAGGTCAACACATCAGTGGTAAGTGCATTTCGGCTCTGTGCTGAGATGGTCAGTACTCTCTTCCCTAAAGAGAATCTTAAAATACCAGAGGTTAAAGCAACAGGAAGAGGCAGCTAAACACCAAACGGATCCTCACATCAGTTACCACCAAGAAAAAGCAGAGAAACTGGAATCAATCCAGACAGCTAATATGCTGTAGTGATTCACTTTTGAGTTCAGAAAGATTAATCCTTGTGGTCATGAGAGACTCTCAAGAAGGTATCATCTGAAATATAAAAAGCCTCTGTGGACCATGTTTTAGGAGTCAACTAATCAAACATACCCCAACCCTACCTAGAGTATAAGAGGCTAATTTTTTCTGTAATGTTTGTACTTCTACCTTGAAAATGCCCTTATTTAATGTGCTCTCCATTTCCTTAAGCACAGACTGTGCCTTGATCCATTACATCAACATATAAATCAATCTGTTTCCTAATCTAACATGTTACAAATGGGATTTTGCTGCCAAGTCAGCACTTCTGATATCCTGTAAACCTGGAGTCCTCTACAAAAAAAAAATTAATGCCCCATGCGTTGGCACTTAAGCCAGTCCTTGTGATCTATGCACATTGCGGCACTTTTAAGGCTTGGAAAACAAATTGCATCAACTGCTTCCCTAGCCCAGCACTTCCATTTTGCTTAATAATTCATTCTTAATAAGAAATTCCATTTTATTAATCTGGCTTGGGGAACAGTTTAGCAATCCAAGGACAGAAATTCAACTTGGTAAAAAGTGCTTCTAGTAACCTGGTCAAAAACCTGAAATGGCTTAAAGAAATAAATACGTAAATCTAAATAAATCTAAGTCTCAACCTACTTTAAATCAAGGCCTTTAATCACCTCAAGTGATGTAACTCCTGGGCCCATCTAAGCCTACCTTCCTTCACAAAGCCCTCAGGACCAGGCAGTCCTCTCACTCCAAAGCAAATGTGCACACCCAGTTATCTGTGCCCTCACTGAAGCTACTACTCCAGGATCAAATCTGCCTCCAGGGCTTGTGAAGGTGCCTGCCATAGACGGAGCCTCTTCCCATGGACACGGTTTGATCCTACTACTGGGAGAATCAGGTCTCTTTGAATGGGAATCTGGCTTTATGAGACACACGAGTATTCAGGTCTCACCCTGTGAAGGCAAGGTAACACCGTTCTAGTTCTAATAAACGCGGAAAGAAGCAGGCCTTTGAGGCATCTAGTTACCACTCGCAAGCTACTGATAGCAAAAGGTATGACGCTCTTGCTCAAAAACCTTTTTTAAGGAAAAGTCGGTAAAAGGACCATCTATTAAAAGATATGAAGATCCTATATATTATTTTCATTCATATTTGTTCAAATGCTGAGGTACTTCAAGATTCACAAATTAAAACAACTTCAATTTATGCCCATGATGAACCTTCACCAAAGATTTACTGAACTGAATGAAGTGGAAAAAAAAAAAAATCCTGTTCTTAGTATCCATTCAAGGTATCTCACCCAAGATATTAGCTACAAAAGGGAAAACAATTACTTGAGAGCAGAGACACCCACCAGACACCTACATTAATCTCATCCACAATGAGACATTTGAGGGTGCTGATCAGGGAAGACCGGGGACTGCAACAGATCTGAGACGACTAAGCAGAAATGACAAGTAAATGCAATGCAGGCGCCTGGACAGGATCCCGGAACAGGAAAAGGACATTAGTGGAAAAAACTGCAGCAATTATTTGAATAAGGTCTGTAAGTCAGTTAATAGTGCTGTGCCAGTAGCAAACCTCCTGGTTTTGATCACTGCATTACAAGTTATGTAAGATGTCAACATTAATGGAAACAGGGTTACAGTATAGGGGAACTCTTGTAGTATTTTTGTGACTTTTTTTTAAGTCTAAAATTTGTTCAAAATACAGTGTTTTTGTTTTAAATTCTGCTTATTATATGCCTAGAATTCAATCTGGAATGCATTGTTTCAATATTAAGAGTCTAATCTGTCAAAAAGAGAAGACACAATTTGAGGCGGAGGAACTAGTAAGTAAAATTGGAACAGGTTTAATACCTGAAAAGTGTATTGTTCTAAACACACGGGCACGCATCCTAATACAGTAAAGCCCCAAGTGTACACATATTAAATTATATTTTTCTGCAACTGGAAGACTATTATGATTCTGACCCAGAGCCTCATGTGTAAGAAATACCACCTTTTTTTACTGTCCAAACAGCGACCACAATTTGAAATCTTAAGAGTATCTTTTTCAGCAGCAGAGAAGTAAAGCTTCAAACCACTATCTAATAAAATAGCAAGATTCTTGTTAAGCATTTTCTGGTTTTATAGCAGTAAAATGAGAAAACCTATTCTTGAGAGTTTGCATTACATGAATGGAAAATTCTTGGTCTTTTTATTTTTTAACATTTAAACTTAATTCTAATTAGAAACTGGTGAACTGGGTGTAGGGGGAAAACTCTAAGTGTAAAAGGTCATTATTCTTACAGTGACATATGCCAGCGGTTAGGTATCATTTTCAAAGGCAGTAATTTATACAAATAACCCCAGCTTTTATTAGAGCTTTAAACATTAAAGTATAAATGAGGTATCATTTCCAAGATTGAAAATGGTTTAGGCTGTCTCTAACGCTTTTTATGGAAACGTGGTAATTTGTCCATCTGGATTATAGTGGTAAGGAGCCAAGCATCATGATTTAATAGAGGTCTGTCTTTCAGTATGTGTCTGAGATCAGAACTAAGGGAAGTTTTTGAAAATATGAAAATATACAAATACATAAAATACTTTCATTTAAAAAAAAAAAAACATGCAGAATGGTGTTCACACACCTGAAATTCTCAAATGAACAGGTTCTTCATCGGTCCCTGTGTTTTTTTCTGATTGCCATTATAAAATAGGAAGTCCAAGAAACTTATTTCCAGGGGGTATGGAGACACTAGAGACTGGCCTCGGCCAACCATTACTCTTCTACTCACTGCACTACTGACGTGGGAGAAAGACTAAGAGTGTGGCTTTAAGGCACAGACACACAGTGACTGAGCCCCACCTCCATCACTGACTGGCTGTGCCAACTCTGGCAGGTCACCTAGCCTCTCTGGGCCTCAGTTTCGTCATTATAAGGTAATGACAATAACAGTTAACTACACATCAGTGCTGCTTTGACGTTTAAATGAGTTAATACATGTTAAGTGTTTGAAAAGTGCTTGTCACACAGAAGCGCTCTTCAAGCATTGGCAGCTTTTATTAGTACCAGGTTTTAATTTTTTAATCTACAAAACAGGGTTACGAACGTACCGACGGCTCAGGGCTGTTGTGAGGATTAGATTAAGATAACACGCAGAAGCACGGAGCACAATGCCTGCCACAGAGCAAGCACTCAGACGTTAGCATCACTATCATCAGGCTGGCTCTTTCCACTCTCTGGCTGCAATTACGCAGAACTGGGGCTTGAACCCAAGGCACACAAGGGAAGAGGCCACGAAGTCCCCACATGACTGGCCATCCTTCCCAAATCCAGGATGGCATGAAATGGGTTTAACACAGTGCACATTCCTTCTTTACCCACTAACTATGGACATGAGGAAAGCAGGTTACATCAATGCTTCGTATTTTGTGGGAATTCAGTCACTAAATGTTTAGATGAATGATTTAATACAGTCCTACTATTTAAAAGAAGATTGCCAAGAGTTGCTGACTTCCTGTCTGGCCCAGTTTCTGGGACTTGGAAGTGAGGCCAAGATGAATCTGCAGTTACTATCAAGACACTTCTGTGATCAAAAGAGCACTATGTAAATTATTTCTCTAACCTGGTTTTCCTGATGGACATTCTGTCTGCTTCCCAGCTATGTAATCTCATGGAAGTTATTTAATGTCTCTTGACCTTAGTTTTCACTTTGTGCAACATAAATCGGGTGCTACTCAAAGTTTAGTTATTAAATGAGACACCTACAGTATTAACTTTGTTTCACACTATAACAGATGGAACTCTATTTTCCTAAAACTCCCCATGCTTGAGAAACATGGCTTAGAAACAAAGATGGCTTCCTCACTAAGTCAGGATTCACTGTGACTCCAAAGCAAAGTAGGCATTTGTCATACTTTGCAAGGCAAGCCAACTGCAGAGGTCAGGAAGGCAGGAGGCCTCAGAATTAATATAAGATGATCTAAACGGTGTGAACTTGGGCTTCACATTTGAACTCGCTGGCCGGCATTACTTGGGCGGTTATTAAGAGTGCGCTGACCAGCACGTGCAGAGCGGGGCTGGGGGCATGGAGACGGATGTGTTTCCTGAACCTTAAAGAGTGAAATGATTTCAAGTAACAAACACTCAGAAGTACTACTGATTAAATATTAATAATAAAATGTTTATTCTAAATCATTCTTATTGATTCAGATGACAGAAATAATACAAATGATGAAGAGTTTTCTGTACAATATCTGAGCACAAACCTGGCAATACTCTCAGAAATTATAAGCTTCCTCTGGCTGACCTGGTACTCCATGATAGATACCTTGTTTTTATATGCATTAAGTCAGTCATTAAAAATCAGGTTAAGCATAGTTTGAGTATTTCATATACTCGTAAAAAATTACACTTTTTAAAAATATTCCATTTTTCTGACCAACTATTCCACTAAATAAACACTCGAATTAGACCTCACTACATCTCTTTTCCTTTAATGTATCTGGGGAAAAAGTAAGAAAACAAATTCATGCAACTGAAAACCTTTTTTTTTTTTTTTGAGATGGAGTCTCCCTCTGTCACCAAGCTGGAATGCAGTGGCGTGAACTCAGCTCACTGCAACCTCCGACTCCCGGGTTCTAGCCATTCTCCTGCCTCAGCCTCCCAAGTAGCTGGGACTACAGGCACGCGCCACCACACCCGGTTAATTTTTATATTTTTAGCAGAGATGGGGTTTCACCATGTTGGCCAGGATGGTCTCAATCTCCTGACCTCATGATCCACCTGCCTCAGCCTCCCAAAGTGCTGGGATTACAGGCATGAGCCACTATGCCCGGCCAAACATCCATGTCTTAATATATATGATTATTTTTGCCAGTGTTTTAAAGCAGGGGGTCCCCAACATCCACTAGGGGGACTAACAGGGTCTACAAAAGGTTTCCAGTGGCCCCCCTGAAAAATGAGAAACCTAAGAAAGATCTAGTGTGCATGTGTTATGCACACATCGACATATAAAGGTACAGAACTGCTAATGGTCCTCGCTTAAGAATAACTGTCCTGAATTCTAATATCATCTTCTACCTTTTGTTATTAAAATGGTTTCATAAAATGATGGCAACAATAAACAGGTGCTATTTTTAAAAAATTATTCTTCTGTAATATTAACCAAGAACAACCTTATCTATTTAAAACAGTTTTCTTAGTTCTATTATTTCATAAAAACCAAACATTGGAAATCACAGGCTTATGTTTTTCTTGTGGAGGTTTTTTTGTTGTTGTTTTTGAGCCAGAGTCTCACTACGACGCCCAGGCTGGAGCTCACTGCAGCCTCAACCTCCCAGGATCAAGCAATCCTTCCACCTCAGCCCCACAAGTAGCAGGGACTACAGTCACAAACCACTACACCCAGCTAATTAAACAAAATTTATTTTTGCAGAGACGGGGTCCCACTATATTGCCCAGGCTGGTCTTGTCCTCCCAGCCTCAAACAATTCTCCCTCCTTGGCCTCCCAAAGTGTTAGAATTACAGGCGTGAGTCGCCATACCTGGCTCTTTTATTTCTAAGGTTCTGTTATGCTGAAAGGCATGAAATTCTTGGGTGAATAACCCGTATCTTTGCTTATAACAAGAAAATATGACAATCTGCCAAAATGATTTTCACAGGGCAGGGAGAGAGAAACTTTACATTCTAAATACAAATTTCTATACAGTCATTCTGCTAAACATTTTATTAGGTGCACACAACACTCAGATATCGATCTGGATATAACAAATCAATTTAACTTCTAATGCCCATTAAAACTGTGAAAATAACAAAAATACGAAAGTGCTCTACCCTTTCCAAATTCAAAGCAAGTTAAAAGACATCTTTCCTATGATTTATGTGGCATTTAAATTTAAAAGTAAATCAGACTGTATTACCAGCTTACAGCAGATCTGCTTGCAGACAATAATTCTTCCTGTCTTGGACCCATGCCCATGTGCATTATTGTAATTATCAACAATTTGAAAAAATAAAGTAATAAAGCAAGTATGAGCCACCAGTCAGTATGTTACTGCTTGCTGCACTGGCTATTAGTTAACCTTCTAGGGTTCAAACCACCTAACTACTAAATAAATGCATAAACGACCGCAGGAAAAGCTACCCCCAAGTAAAAAGAATGAATAAAAGGAATGTAAACGTGTGTGCGCACACATGAACCCGCATGGTGTAAAATCCAACAGCACCTTTTTTGGTATTTTTCAGAGACAGGGTCTTGCTCTGTCACCCAGGCTGGAGTGCAGTGGTGCAATCACTGATCATAGCCTTCAACTTCTGGGCTCAAGTGATCCTCCTGCCTTGGCCTTCCGAGGAGCTGGGACTACAGATGTGCACTACCACACCTGACCAATTTTTAAATGTTTTGTAGAGATGAGGTCTCGCTATATTGCCCAGGCTGGTCTCAAACTCCAAGCCTCATGCAATTCTCCAGTCTCAGCCTCCCAAGGTGTTGGGATTACAGGCATGAGCCACAGGGCCCAGCCCCCACAGCACTTTTGTACTACTTGTCAGGTGGGCACTGGGAGCCCTCCAGTATCCAGTCTCCACCCAGCACTCGGAATCACCTCAAGGCAGAACACACTGCTCTTCTGTTCCAGAGAATTCAGAGTGGCTAGTGTGGCGTGCCAGGCCCACCATGATGCAGCCCCTGCCACACTCCAGCATCCCTCCAGTCCAGCACCACCCTTGACGTCACAAGCCAGGGTCTGTCTCACCTCAAGGCCCACTGTCCTCTCTTGTTGAGGATGACTGTCCTGAAATCTAATGAACTCCCAGAACTCCCTTCCCCTGCTGTTCCCTAATCAAGTGCAGTGGTCTCACCCTCAGGACTCTGTCAAAGGGGCATTCCATGGAAGGCCTTCTCCTCCAACCCATTCCAGGTTTTCTCTCTCTCAGGCAATCTGAAACGACCTTGCTCATTGATCTGCAGTGCCCATCCCCCATCACTGGAATGTGAGTTCCTCAAGGGGAGAGACCGCATGTATTTTCCTAACCACTGCATCTGGGAACAGCACCTGGCATGCAGTAGCTCATTTACACCCAAGTAAACAACTGACTGACTCTAAAGGCTACGCTCTTGGTTTCTTCAAGATATTGCGCTAAGCTAGTATCAATCTGCAGGTAATTCTACATCAACAGTGTACTAGTCTTCATACAAGGACACCTACTAAAAATTGACAAATTAAATGACAAAAAAAAAAAATGTATGCAAGATGGCAAGTTTCCATTTTTTTAATTTTAATTTTTGTCAAGTGACTCCAAGTACAGTTCAAGAAGCCACATAGTACAAGGCTAGAACTCATACTAGGAGGACAGCCTCCACCCAAGTGGAGCATGCTCTGCAGAGGCTGTGCTTCCACAGCTATCAGGCCTTCCACCTGCTGTTTATCTCCACATTTCTACATAACATGTTTTATTTCTGTATCTTTTCAGTACAGACATTATCCTCAAGTGTTTTTAATTCTTAAACTGCCAAACCCTACACCCATCCACCAACTTGTCCCATGGTCAAATCAATACTTCTTTATTTTCATTGTAATTATTACTTTTAGAGAAAGGTCTCTCTCTGTTGCCCCAACTGGAGTGCAGTGGTGCAATCATAGCTCACTGCAGTCTCAAACTCCTGCGTTCAAGCAATCTTCCGACCTCAGCCTCCCGAGTAGCTGTAACTACAGACATGTCACACCACACCCAGCTAATTTTCATTACTTTTTTGTAGACACAGAATCTTACTGGTCTCAGGCAATCCTTTCACCTCAGCCTCCCAAAGAGCTGGGACGACAGGTGTGAGCCACGTATTTCTATTGTAACATAAAAGCATACTGTGATTATAATTCCTTTCTAGGCATCTATTTCCCCATTAGAGTAAGCAACTGCAACTTCTTTTACTTGCTTGGTTTCACACACATTTGCCACCAATTCTCCCTGAAATTGTCTGAAAAGATCAGTAAAACTCCCTTCAGTGTCAGACACACGAGCTGACCCACTGGTTTCAGTCCCTCCTTTCTAGAACACATCCCTCCTCCGGCCCTCCATTTCCCTGCTTCATCTGGACCAATTACTCTCTCTGCCTCGAGACAGCTCTCATGAGTCCTGAAAATTCCTTCCCCTTTCTTTGGTTTCGACTCAATACTTCCTTCTTTCTCGACTTCCTGTTTTAGTGGCTCACAGTGCTCCATAGCTTCCTGAGAAAGGGTGTGTGAATGGAAAATTTCAAACATGACAGATCCCAAAATGGTTTTTATTTTATGTGCACGTCTTGTCAATAATTTGGATGAGCACTAAATTATAGGCTGGAAATAATTTCCCTCAGAATTTGAGGTCTTCTAGCTTTCAGCACTGCTATTGATAAATCTAAAGTCATTCTTCCTAATCCTTTGTGCAGGTGTGGGTTTTTTTATATAGAGAAGTAAATTCTGGCCAGGTGCAGTGGCTCACGCCTGTAATCCCAGCACTTTGGGAGGCTGAGGCGAGTGGATCATTTGAGGTCAAGAGTTCAAGACCAGCCTGGCCAACATGGTAAAACCCCATCTCTACTAAAAATACAAAAATTAGGCCGGGCACTGTGGCTCACGCCTGTAATCCAAGCACTTTGGGAGGCCGAGGCAGGCAGATCACCCAAGGTTGGGAGTTCGAGAACAGCCTGACCAACATGGAGAAACCCCGTCTCTACTAAAACTGCGAAATTAACTGAGCGTGGTGGCACATGCCTGTAACCCCAGTTACGTGGGAGGCTGAGGCAGGAGAATCGCTTAAACCCTGGAGGCAGAGGTTGTGGTAAGCCAAGATCACTCCATTGCACTCCAGCCTGGGCAACAAGAGCAAAACACAGTCTCAAAAAAAAAAAAAAAAAAAAAAAAAAAAATACAGCCGGGTGTGGTGGCTCGTGTCTATAATCTCGGCACTTCAGGAGGCAGAGGCAGGTGGATCATTAAGTCAGGAGATCAAGACCATCCTGGCTAACATAGTGAAACCCTGTCTCTACTAAAAATACAAAACAATTAGCCAGGCGTGGTGGCAGGCGCCTGTAGTCCCAGCTACTCGGGAGGCTAAGGCAGGAGAATGGCGTGAACCCGGGAGGCACAGGTTGCAGTGAGCAGAGATTACTGCCACTGCACTCCAGCCTGGGTGACAGAGCCAGAATCCGTCTCAAAAAAAAAAAAAAAAACAAAAAACAAAAATTAGCCAGGTGTGGTGGCACATGCCTGTTAATTCCAGCTACTTGGGAGGCTGAGGCAGGAGAATAGCTTGAATCAGGGAGGCGGAGGTTGTGGTGATGCAAGATCACGCCACTGCACTCCAGCCTGAGCAACAAAGTGAGACCCTGTCTCAAAAAAAAAAAAAAAAAAAAAAAAGGTTCCAAGATTTTCCCAATCTCTGGTATTCTGAACTTTCAACCTAACATGTCTTGGTGTGGTCTTTTCATCACTCACCAGCCTGAGCTCTTGGTGGCCCCGTTGGCCTGGACACACACAGTCCTGTGTTTCTGCTATTCTCTTTCTGAAATTCTCATTAGTTATATCTTAGACCTCCTAGATTGACCTCCTGTTTATCTTTTCTAGTTTCTTTTTGTTTTCTCCTTCTGGAAGATTTCTATTGGGGTCTTAAAGTTCTGCTTCCACATTTCTAATTTCCAAGAACCCTTTGTTATCTGAACGTCTTTAAATTTCAAACAATTATTTCATAGATGTAATGCCCCCTCTTCTCTCCTTTGAGGTAATAACTTGTCTTTATTTGTTTATTCCCTGCATTGCCTTCAAGTTGCTTTTTCTTTCTGTTTTGTTCTCGTTCATGTTCAAGGTGTTCCTGAAGTCTTTGGTGATCCTAAGACATCTAATTCGCATTTAAGAAGGGAACACTAAGAAGATGGTTGGACCAGGTGCGGTGGCTCACGCCTGTAATCCCAGCATTTTGGGAGGCCGAGGCGGGCAGATTACGAGGTCAGGAGATCGAGACCACAGTGAAACCCTGTCTCTACTAAAAATACAAAAAAAAAAAAAAAAAAAAAAAAGCCGGGCGTGGTGGCAGGTGTAGTCCCAGCTACTTGGGAGGCTGAGGCAGGAGAATAGCGTGAACCTGGGAGGCGGAGCTTGCAGTGAG